>NW_015164724.1:134444-179850 GCF_001447785.1 Gekko japonicus | reverse complement strand
AGGGGGGAGAGGCGACGAGGGGGGGGGGGGGGGTTAAAGCGATTACAACCGTTGCACTCAGGATACCGCCACTTGGGGACCTAGTGGCAGAAATCAATGGTTTAAAGCTCTTTGCAACGGTTAGGGACAGAAGGCAGATGTTCGCCATGTGAACGCCGGTAAGTACACCGATTCCAACTGGCACCTATACCGTTGCAAATGCCCCATCTGAACACACCCTCTGAGTGAAGGGCAGGGTATAAATCCAATCTCCTCCTCCTCCTTCTTCCAGAGATGGTGATAGGAGTCTCATAGGCAAATGGTTCTTAACGTTTTTCCTCGCCCACCATTTCCCCACCCCCATAATATTTCAAAAGTAGTTTTCCCCTCATGGGGCCTCTAGTGGGCCTTGGACATGAATATTGAGTTCTGCAAGATGAAAGGCTACTGAGAGGCCAACCTGGATTAGGCATCTAAACAGGGTTGCCGCAATCCCGGGTTTGGAAATACCTGGAGATTTGAGGATGAAGCCTGGGAGAGTGGGGTTTAGGGAGGGGAAGGACCTTGGTAGGTTCCCTCATGCCATGCGGTCCACCCTCTGCAGCAGCCGTTTCCTCCACGAGAAGGGGAACGCATGTTTCAAATAAATAAATAACCAACAAAGAAGTGATTTGTGTAGTCTGGAGATGCGTCGTAATTCAAGATTTCCAGCCCTCCACCTGGAAGTTTGCAACCCTAGAAAATGCCAAGGGCGGAGTTAAGCACGCCCAAGCTGCTGCTTCTCTGCTCCCACCCAGTCCCCAACCCCCTCGCCCCACGAAACAGGGTTGCCAGCGCTGGTTTGGGAAATACCTGGAGATTTGTTGGGAGGAGCCCGGGGAGGGCGGGGTTTGGGGAGGGGAGGGAGCCATCGAGCCCGCCCTCCAGAACAGCCATTTCCTCCAGGGGAACTGTTGTGTCTGCTGACCGCCACCAGGGGCCAGCGAACACTCCAGAGCTTGACTCTGGAGTAACAATGGGGACTAGGCTCCTGGTCTCTCCACTGGGGGACCAATGGGACCGTGGCGGGAGATTTAAACCCTCCAACGGGACCTAGGGGTGTGTCCCCAGGTATGTATATAGTTGGCCTGCGGGCCGTTTGTCCTTGTCTTGTTGTGTACCAGTAAACCATGCTGATCACTACATCAATCTCGGTGGTTTCTTCATGCGTCTAACCCACTACAGGAACTGATCTTGGTTGCCTGGAGAGCCACTGAAACAGCAGGAGATCTCCAGGTGCCACCTGGAGGTTGGCAGCTCCACGACAGAGTGAGATTTGACTTCTGGAGCAGAGCTGTCTGGTGACTGTTACACACACGTCGAGTTGTAATGCAGCCCTTTGCGTTTCTGGATGAGACGTGAACCGGCTGTGCATCTGAAAATGTCAGGTGCGAAGGGGCCCTCGGATCGCTGGCACCGTCCCCAGTTCTGGCGGCGTCTTCCCATACGCTGAACGATGCCCAGTCCTTGCCGCTCTCCTTTGAGACTCCGCCGCCTCTTCTCCTCTTTCAGTCTCCCTTTCTGCCTCAGCCACCGCAATGCTGCATCCGGCTGGACTGCTTTCTAATTACCTCTGTGCTTTGCCGACTAACCCCTGGCATTCAGCTGTGAAAGTAATGCTGCGGAAGCCGGCTAAGCCAAGGCTTTGTGCTCGCTCCTTCGGCTAGGAACGGCGGCAGCCATTTTTGCTGCAAACCACCGCAACAGCTTTTCCCACACGCCCATACCCCCTTCTGGGGTCACTGCAAATCCAGTTCCAAAACGTAGCGTGGGCTGTCTCGTTTTACATTTTGTTTTGCGTCGATCGCAGACAGATTACCTCACCAAAGTCTTGGCAGCACAATGAAAGGGCAGATTTTAGCTTGCAAGCTCTTGGGGGTGTGTGTGTGTGTCAAATATTCCCTTTTTGATACTGCCAGCTGCATTTCAGGGGCTCCGCTCTCCCAAATACCCAGCTCGGTTTTCTTAAGAGAGCTTGGGCGTATCCCTTGTCATGCCAGGAGGAAGCCCGGCTTTCAAGAACAGGAAGCAGCCCAGAACTTGCATGCGTTTGTGGAATACTGACAAGCACATTTCTGAAACTGAATTGTAGGCTGACTGAGGCAACGGCTTGGATTCACCAGAAGATGTCTGCATGCGCGAGGGTTTTGGGGGCAAGCAGAAGTGTAAAAAACAAACCAAAACCCTGGCGCTAGCCCCCTTGCACCAAGAATAAACCTAGTGTGTCCCAATCTGTTTTCCAGCTTGTGCAAAAGATGGTGCAAGTAATCAAGGCTATTTTGGGGCAGGAACACACGGGAACTGAGTTCCGGCTGGCTCCCAAGTTGGCCACGCACAGCAGGAACTCATTAGCATAATAGGCCACACCCAACAGCAGAAACTCATTAGGATTGGCTACATTAGGGGTGTGTGGCCTAACATGCAAAGGAGTTCCTGCTACAAAAAAGGCCCTGGGTTTTGACAACAAGGAAGGTAAACAGAATAGCAAGCAAAAGGTGGGTGTGGCTGGATGACCACACTTCTGGTAACATGGGGGTGCGGCCTAATGTGGTAATGAGCTGTGCTGTCAGGGGTGTGGCCTATTATGCTAATACGTTTCTGCTGGGCTTTTTCTACAAAAATTGCCCTGCAAGTAATTCCTCGGCACTCTAAAACACAGGAAGAAAACCATTGAGTGCCACAAGAGATCCTGCACAAGCAGAACTGCACATGGTCTATTGACATTTTTTGCTCGGGCATCGCTAGATCCAAGCCAGTCTGTTCCTAACTGTGGGTAACAGCTAGAAAAGTATTTGGACTCTGTCCTTCGTCCGCACCCCTTCCTGTCAACCACAACCTCACACATGCCCATTTCCTGGCACTCGTCTGCCACAAATTTCTGATTTGTGGGGCTTCAAACTCCCTGCCTTTGAGGAACACTTTCCACATTGTCCTTCCTGCTTTTGAGCCAGGTGCTGGGGCAGGGTTGCCAGTATTATGTATTGAAATGACTTAATGAATCACCGCATTCACTTCCCATGCGAAGCTTTGAGACGGACGAAGGCTCCTCGGAACTACCTTGCTATTGGTCGCTCTGTTTCAGCGACCAATCAGAACGACACCTATGCCCTGAGCGGGAATGAATTTCATTGGACTTTATCCAGACAACCTCATTGGTTATTATCTGTCAATGGGCGTGGCTATATTAGCCCGGGAAGGTTTAAAAGGAGCCTAGCGCTCAATGTAAAGCTGTTCTGGTTATCACTTGCTTTATGCGCTTGTTCGTTACTTCAATAAAGCTGATCACTTGTTTGAAATCACTCTTCGGATCTTTGTTAGCGGCGATCTAACAGCCAGTCTCTTTGTGGTGGATGGAAACCTGCCAGTTAGGGTTGCCAGACCCCCCTCCCTCGCGGAGGCAGGAATCCTCCACCACCAGGCCCTCCCCCCAGCTGCCAATCAGCTAGCGGGCGTGGGAGGGAATTACCAGGAAAAACGAGAAGGCCTCGACCTCGTTGCTAACACTGCAAAGGAAGTGATGTCATCACGCCAGTGGCATCTGGGTGGCACGCTGGTATTTGGACAAAAGGTCTCATGTTAAAAGTCAGTTTTACCTGTGGGACACCAGCAACACGGCCGAGGCCTTTCTCTTTCTCCTCAGGAATCCCCCCCCCATCCCCCACCGGTTGCCAGGAGGGACCTCGCAACCAGTGTTCCCTCTAAGCTGAGTTAGTGTGAGCTAGCTCACAGTTTTTTAGCCTCCGGCTCACACCTTTTTGTCTGAGCTCAGGCAGGATGGCTCCAGAGGAAGCTAATTGATGCAGCAGCCAAATCGCGTGCTCACAACTTTAATGCCGGTAGCTCACCAAGTAGAATTTTTGCTCACAGGACTCCACAGCTTAGAGGGAGCATTGCGGGTCGCAGCCCTACTCCCAGTATTACAACTGGTCTCTAGGTTACAGACAATGCTCCCCCTAAGCTGTGGTGTCTTGTGAGCAAAAATTCTACTCTGTGAGCGACTGGCATTAAAGTTGCGAGCGAGCGATTGGGCTGCTGCATCAATTACTTTGCTCTGGAGCCAACCTTCCTGAGCGAAGACAAAAATGTGTGAGCTGGAGGCTAAAAAAAACCTGTGAGCTAGCACACACTAACTCAGCTTAGAGGGAACATTGGTAACAGAGATCAGTTCCCCCGGAGAAAATGGCTGCTTTGGAGGGTGGCGTCTGTGGCATGGTACCCCACTGAGATTTCTCCCCAAGCCCCGCCCTCTCCAGGCTCCACCCCCAAAACCTACAGGTATTTCTCAACCTGCGTTGGCAACCTTAGGCTCACGATATGTTGACAAAAGGAGGACACTGGAAAGGCAAGGTATTGTAACTTTGCAGGAACTAAGATCACCCGGTAGAACAGGGGCCCCCTTTGGCATTCTGGCACAGGGCAATGGACGCAATCAGAAAATGGCTGCCACGGGAGGTGGAGCTAACTCCAGAAGGGGTGCTGAAGGGGGCAGAGCCAGAAGAAGAGGAGGAGGGGGAGGAGGGAGATTTGATTTATATCCCATCCTTCGTTTGGAGTCTCAGAGCGGCTTACAAACTCCTTTCCCTTCCCCTCCCCACAACAGACACCCTGTGAGGCAGGTGGGGCTGAGAGAGCTCTTTCCAGAACTGTCCTTGAGAGAACAGCTCTGACAGAACTATGGCTTGCCCAAGGTCATCCAGCAGTTGTGAGTGGAGGAAGAAGAAAAAGAAGAAGAGATTGGATTTATACCCCACCCTTCACTCGGAGTCTCAGAGCAGCTTACAAGCTCCTTTCCCTTCCCTTCCCCACAACAGACACCCTGTGAGGTAGGTGGGGCTGAGAGAGCTCTTTCCAGAACAGCCCTGCCAGAGCCATGGCTTGCCCAAGGTCATCCAGCAGCTGCAAGTGGAGGGATGGGGAATCAAACCCAGTTCTCCCAGATTAGAGTCTGTGCACTTAATCACTACACCAAACTGGCAGAGCCAGAAGGAGGAGGAGGAGGAAGGAGGAGATTGGACCACCCAGCCAATCGGGTCTCCAGTAGCCAATCAGAAGCCCTGTTGTGCAAGGGCCTGACCTGGCCCCACTCACTTTCTAACAGCACTTGATGGAGGCTAGGAAAGGTGTTTGCGGGTGCCGAGGTACCCATGGGCACTACCAGTTTGGTGCAGTGGCTAGGAGCCCGGACTCTAATCTGGGAGAACCGGGTTTGATTCCCCACTCCTCCACATGCAGCTGCTTGAGTGACCTTGGGTCAGTCACAAGTTCTCTCAGAACTGTTTTCTCAAGGGCAGTCCTCAAAAGAGCTCTCTCAGCCCCACCTACCTCACATGGTGTCTGTTGTGGGGAGGGGAAGGGAAAGGAGTTTGTAAGCCACTTTGAGACTCCGAGTGAAGGACGGGGTATAAATCCACTCTTCTTTTTCTCCTTCTTCTGGGAACCCCTGCCCTAGAATGTACAGAGCTGAGGCATCTCATTGCAGGGGAGGCTGGTAATTGTAGACTAGATGTCTCTCTGAAAAATTGTGTCCACTCTCCCTAATACTTTAGCCATTTTATCTAGTTATTGAAAAATATTTCTGTTCCTGCACTCTGAACTATAATGTTTCCAAGGAAACTTAAAAGCACAACAACATTTTTTAAAACCCTGCTAGATAAAATAACAAATAATCAATAAAACCAGAAGAATGTAACATCATCATCATAAAATTAACATCAAGCAGCAGCCATAAAACAAGAAAAATAAAAGCCACAATGCATGTCAGGGCATAGTGAAATAAAGCTAAGCATACACATACACTGTCAAGTTCTTTGAGGATGCTTGAATGTCTATGGAGTCCCACTTCATCATTCCCAGAACATTCCCCCCCCCAGGGCTCTTTTTGTAGAAAAAGCCCAGCAGGAACTCATTAGCATAATAGACCACACCCAACAGCAGAAACTCATAAGCACATTAGGCCACACCCCTGACGACACAGCTCATTAGCATATTAGGCCACACCCCCATGTTACCAGAAGTGTAGTCATCCAGCCACACCCACCTTTTGCTTCTTATTCTGTTTACCCTGTTTTGTTGTCAAAACCCAGGACTTTTTTTTGTAGCAGGAACTCCTTTGCATGTTAGGCCACACAGCCCTACTGTAGCCAATCCTAATGAGTTTCTGCTGTTCGGTATGGCCTATTATGCTAATGAGTTCCTGCTGGGCGTGGCCAACTCGGGAGCCAGCCGGAACTCCGTTCCTGTGCGTTCCTGCCCAAAAATTGACCTCCCCCCAAAAAAACCTTTGATGATTCTTTGTTGCTAGTATGGTATCAGTGTTGTTTCATACCTGTCTACTTTTGAGCCATCTTTATAACCAGTTAAAATTTATGTTTTTATGTCCTTTATGTTAAGTGTAAAAATGGACTGAATATCTTTCCCCCTCTTTCAGAGGTGTGACTGGTCTGCCATTACCTTTTTTCTGTCTGCACTGGTCTAAGAGAGAGTGGGTGCTATTTCTGCCTTTCAAATTGAGCTTTCTCTTCTCACCCAGAATGGATGTTCCCATGCCACTATTCCACCCATTTTTGTTTTCTTTCCCCCCTTATAATCCACCCGTTTCCTTTTAGAAGTTTCCACAGTTCAATTCAAAACTGCCCTTGTATGTCTTTGTGTGGTCCCAAGTAGGCACCAAAGGTTTTTTGTTGTTCCACGTGATCTGATAAACTTATTTAATCAGTACTTACAGATGTCGTAAATTGCCTTGTATTTGCAACATTTCTTTGCTTTGGTACACGGTTGTTTACATCAAGAAACAGTCCTGTTGAGTATAGCCCAGAAGAGTTTAAAACAAGATCAACCCTTTCCCCCCACACACATTCCCCGTCCCCCTCCATTCAGTTGGAAGGGGTCACCTACTCCCAGGGTTTGATTCCCCATTCCTCCACATGCAGCTGCTGGATGACCGTGGGCAAGCCATAGTTCTCTCAAGGACAGTTCTGGAAAGAGCTCTCTCAGCCCCAACTACCTTAAGGGGGTGTCCATTGCGGGGAGGGGGAAAGGGAAAGGAGTTTGTAAGCCGCTCTGAGACTCCGAGTGAAGGGCAGGGTATAAATCCAATCTCCTCCTCCTCCTTCTCCTCCTCCTCCTCCTCTTCTTCTTCCCCTTCCTCTTCTTCTTCTTCTCATCCAGCAGTTCACCATAACTATTTAGGGATGATTGTGTCTCTGAAGGAACCAACAGGGTGTGCCAGTGAGTGGTTTCCTATACCTAAATCTCAGTCCCGTAAAGTATTATTAATATGATCTTGGTGACAGAAACTACCAAGTCTGTGAGGATGCCAAAGGTCTCCTGACAGGAAGAGGTGGGGAAAGTATAGAAAGGGGCAATCAAGATGTTTAGGGGGTTGGAGCACTTTCCCTAGAAAGGATGAAGAGTCTGGGACATTTCAGTTTAGAAAAGAGGCGACTAAGAGGGGACCTGATAAGAGATTTAAAAATTATGCACGGGGTTGACAGTTGACAGTCTTCTCCCTCTCTCAAAATACTGCAAACTCAAAGAAAACCAAATGAAGCTGATGGGCAAATAGATTCAGGATGGACAAAAGGAAACACGTCTTTACACTGAGAGTGATTGAATGTGGAATTGACTGCCAGAGAATGTAGTGATGGCCACAGACATAGACAGCTTTAGAAGAGGATTTGATAGATTCACGGAGGATATGTCTATCAATGGCTAATAGCCATGGTGACTAAAAGGAACCTCCACTTTTGATGCAGTCAAGTGCCCTGTCATTGGAGCTCCCAAATAACTGGTTAGCCACTATGTGAGACAGGATACTGGACTAGGTGGACCACTGGTCTGATCCAGCAGGGCTCTTCTGATGTTCTTAGGAAGGCCTCGGCCTCTATGCCCTGTTGTTGGCCCTCCAGAGGAACCGGTTGGCCACTGTGGGAGACAGGATGCTGGACTAGATGGACCACTGGTCTGATCCAGCAGGGCTCTTCTGATGTTCTTAGGAAGGCCTCGGCCTCTATGCCCTGTTGTTGGCCCTCCAGAGGAACCGGTTGGCCACTGTGGGAGACAGGATGCTGGACTAGATGGACCACTGGTCTGATCCAGCAGGGCTCTTCTGATGTTCTTAGGAAGGCCTCGGCCTCTATGCCCTGTTGTTGGCCCTCCAGAGGAACCGGTTGGCCACTGTGGGAGACAGGATGCTGGACTAGATGGACCACTGGTCTGATCCAGCAGGGCTCTTCTGATGTTCTTAGGAAGGCCTCGGCCTCTATGCCCTGTTGTTGGCCCTCCAGAGGAACCGGTTGGCCACTGTGGGAGACAGGATGCTGGACTAGATGGACCACTGGTCTGATCCAGCAGGGCTCTTATTAGGTTTTTATGAAGGCCTCGGCCTCTCCACCCTGTTGTTGGCCCTTCAGAGTAACCGGTTGGCCACTGTGTGAGACAGGATGCTGGACTAGATGGACCACTGGTCTGATCCAGCAGGACTCTTCTTAGGTTTTTATGAAAGCCTCGGCCTCTTTGCCATGTTGTTGGCCCTCCAGAGGAACCGGTTGGCCACTGTGTGAGACAGGATGCTGGACTAGATGGACCACTGGTCTGATCCAGCAGGGCTCTTCTTATGTTTTTATGAAGGCCTCGGCCTCTATGCCCTGTTGTTGGCCCTCCAGAGGAACTGGTTGGCCATTGTGTGAGACAGGATGGTGGACTAGATGAACTATTGGTCTCATCCAGCAGGGCTCTTCTGATGTTCTTAGGAAGGCTCTACACCCTGTTGTTGCCCCTCCAGAGTAACCGGTTGGCCAGTGTGGGAGACAGGATGCTGGACTAGATGGACCACTGGTCTGATCCTGTAGGGCTCTTCTTATGTTTTTTATGAAGGCCTCGGCCTCTATCCCCTGTTGTTGGCCCTCCAGAGGAACCGGTTCACCATTGTGTGAGACAGGATGCTGGACTAGATGGACTATCCAGCAGGGCTCTTCTGGTGTTCATATGAAGGCCTCAGCCTCTACACCCTGTTGTTGGCCCTCTAGAGGAACCGGTTGACCACTGTGTGAGACAGGATGCTGGACTAGATGGACCACTGGTCTGAATCAGGAGGGCTCTTCTTATGTCCTAATCTTCTGACCCCCACTCAGCAACACCAACTTACTGCCTCTAATACTTTTAGATGGGCTGGAGCTGGTGGGGGGTGGGGTCGATTGGGAGGATGAACACATTGCCAGAAGGTCTTTTGCTTTGCTGAAGGCAGGGGTAAGAGGGGGCGAAAAACAAACAGGGTTGTGTTTGGGGGGCTGTGAGCCACCGCCGCTCGAAGCACAGCAGTCCCCCAAGAGGGCCGGCCCTGTCCGGAAGAGGAAGAGTCCGCCAAGCCCCAGCGAGTCCTCTGGGCAGACCTGTTGTGGGGGTTTTGGAAGCACAGAAGGGAATCATCCGCGGCAGGAGTCAGGGAGCGAGGGAGGGAGGGAGGGAGAAGCGGAGGGAAGAAGAGGTTGTCGTGAGGGAGGACTGGCCCTGGCAGGGAAGCCTGAGCCGGCTGGGGGAGGCTGCTGGCAGACTGCTGACAGTGGGACTTCTGGAGTGTGAGCGCATCAATTAACCTTTGTGGAGCCGGTGCCGGTGCCAATCAGCCCAAGCCGCTTTTTTTCCTCCCCGGGAAAGGGCTGCGATAGGCTGCAGAGTGCCGCATGGCCTGCTGCAGAGTTGAGCCAGCCTGGGAGGGGAGCAGCGGCAGAGGCACCTGAGCCGGAGCTGCGGCTGGCTTGTCCCACGCGAAGGGTTTTTATCTCCTTCCCTCATTAGGTTTATGAGGCCGATGCTTCTCCGCCGTGTCGTGCGGCTGCTCTCGGAATACTAATGGGGGAGAGAGAGAGAGAGATTAGTTGCAGCCTTCCGGGCTGCCGCCGCCGCCGCGGCCCCCACTGTTGTCAGGCAATTTCTTTCAAGACCAACCCTCTGACCTTAATATTTTTAACACTCCCCGTCGAAGAAGCAGAAGCAGAAGCAGGCCGAGCGAAACAGGTTCGGGTTTCAGCCAAGCCTCTGCAGGCGATTCAGCAGAAAGCGGCACTCCCCGCCGCGGCCTGCACCTTGGGAGCCGGGCTCTTCTCTGGCCCCTGCCGCAGAGGTCGGTGCCTCAATACCCGGGGTTGCCAACTTCTAGGTGGTTATGCAAACAAATCACCAGAATGATCTGTCCCGCTGTACAAATCACACTAGAGACCACTGTCCTCGTATTAAAGGTAAAGGTTCCCTTGCTCGAAAGCCAGTCGAGTCCGACTCTAGGGTTGCGGTGCTCATCTCCGTTTCCAAGCCGAAGAGCCAGCGCTGTCCGAAGACGTTTCCGTGGTCATGTGGCCGGCATGACTAAACACCAAGGCGCACAGAACGCTGTGACCTTCCCACCGAAGTGGTACCTATTTATCTACTTGCAATTTCTTGCTTTCGAACTGCTAGGTTGGCAGGAGCTGGAACTAGAGACAGGAGCTCACTCCGTCATGTGGCAACTCGGGTCTCGAACTGCTGAACTACTGACCTTCCACAGCCTGCAGTTCAGCGTCTTAACCACTTGAGCCACCGCAGCTCGTATACCGTTCTGCTTACAACCAAAATTAATACACATAACAAATAGTTCTGCCGCCATGCATAAATGACAACTGCACCCATTGAATGGTGACCTGGTAGTCCTTGAAAGTACACGTCTCTCTTCAGATTGATGCGGTCACCTTTCGTGCAGAGGAGAGTTTCCAGAAGGAGAAGAGAAGAGATTGGATTTATACCCCGCCCTTCACTACCCAAAGGTGTCTCAGAGCGGCTTACTAACTCCTTTCCCTTCCCCTCCCCACAACAGACACCCTGTGAGGTAGAAGAAGAAGAAGAGGAGATTGGATTTCTACTCCGCCCTTCACTTCCCAAAGGTGTCTCAGAGTGGCTTACTAACTCCTTTCCCTCCCCCTCCCCACAACAGACACCCTGTGAGGTAGAAGAAGAAGAAGAGGAGATTGGATTTCTACTCCGCCCTTCACTACCCAAAGGTGTCTCAGAGTGGCTTACAAACTCCTTTCCCTCCCCCTCCCCACAACAGACACCCTGTGAGGGAGGTGGGGCTGAGAGAACTCTGATAGAAACTGCTCTTTTTTCAAAGACAGCTCTGACAGAACTATGGCTTGCCCAAGGTCATCCACCAACTGCAAGTGGAGGAGTGGGGAATCGAACCCGGTTCTCCCAGATTAGAGTCCACTCACCTAACCACTACACCAAACTGGCTGAGTAGACGGCATGAGCACAAGACTAGCTGTAGCACAAACCAAAGGAGCGGTGACAGCACGCCTAGGTTGCTTTCTAGGTTTCTTAGGGCCTCATCAGGCTGCTTTTCTTAGTGATGGAGCTCAACCCAGCTCTGGCAAAATTCAAAATGACACAAAGTCTACCAGTATGTTTCAAGAAGGTAGGAACTAGGAGGGCTTCTAGTGTCCCAGCCCCACTGGTGGACCTCCTGATGGCACCTGGTATTTTTTGGCCACTGTGTGAGAGAGTGTTGGACTAGATGGGACATTGGCCTGATCCAACATTGGCTTCTCTTATGTTCTTATGTTCTTAACCTCCAGGTGGTGGCTGGAGATGTCTGGGATTACAGCCAATGCTCACTCTAAGCTGTGGAGTCTTGTGAGCAAAAATTCTACTTTGTGAGCTACTGGCATTAGAGTTGTGAGTGAGTGATTTGGCTCCCACATAAGTTGGTGAAATGTGGCAGGTGCCAGCTGGTAAACAATTGTTCTTATCCGGGGCTTTTTTGTAGAAAAAGCCCAGCAGGAACTCATTAGCATAATAGGCCACACTCAACAGCAGAAACTCATTAGCATATTAGGCCACACCCCTGACAGCACAGCTCATTGGCATATTAGGCCACTCCCCCATGTTACCAGAAGTGTGCTCATACACCCACCTTTTGCTTCTTATTCTGTTTACCTTGCTTGTTGTCAAAACCCAGGGCCTTTTTTTGTAGCAGGGACTCCTTTGCATGTTAGGCCACACACGCCTACTGTAGCCAATCCTAATGAGTTCCTGCTGTTGGGTGTGGCCTATTATGCTAATGAGCTCCTGCTGAGTGTGGCCAACTTGGGAGCCAGCCGGAACTCCGTTCCTGTGCGTTCCTGCCCAAAAATAGCCCTGTATCTTATCACTTCTTTGTTAAGCTTGTATATGCTTACCAATTTTAATAAAGTTTTTTTAAAATCGGGGGGGGGGAGTGGGGGTGGAAGGAATGGAAGCTGTTAGGATTGCCGGTCTCAGGTGGTGGCTGGAGATCTCCGGGTATTGCAACGGGTGTCCGGGATACAGAGATCAGATCCCCCTGGAGAAAACGGCTGCTCTGGAGGGTGGACTCTGTGGCACTGTACCCTGCTGAGGCCCCTCCCCTCCCCAAACCCCACCCTCCCCAGACTCCACCCCCCAAATCTCCAGGGATTTCTCAACCCAGAGCTGGCAACCCTACTGATGGTAGAGAGAAGCTGGCTGGTCGATCCAGGCCTTCTGTACGGTCCTAGGACAGTGGTGTCAAACTCATTTGTTATGAGGGCCGGATCTGACATAAATGAGACCTTGGTGGGCCGGGCCTCATGTGTCATAAACTGTAATGCCAGGCAGCAGAGATATAAACTTTGTAAAGGACACAAAGATTTATTTTTACTTAAAATAAACACATGCTTAAAACATGAGCTCTGTAAGCTGCAAACCTACTTTCGATTTATTGACGTTCCCCACAGAAATCTCATGCTCAGAGTTCTGAGTCGAGGACCCAGGTTAAAGCATGAAATGGCTGAGTGATTAAGAGAGTCTGGGGAAGCAAGCTACGATGCAGCAGCAGCAGCAGCAGAACTGTAAGCAGGAGATGGCCAGTTCTCCTGCGGGCCTGATGGAAGCCCTCCGGGGGCCTGATCTGACCCCCAGGCTGCATGTTTGACATCCCATCCTAGGATGTTTCCGTTTCTCCTTCCTTCAGCGGCTGGATGTCCTGGAAGTGTCCTGCATATCAGGGCAGGGCGTCTTCAGCATCTTACCCGATTGCTGGCTTGGGGTCTCCTTTGGAGAGAACGGTGGGGCATAAATAAAATAAACCACTCTAGTCTTTCCCAGTCCCGGACATTGCTCCCGCTCAGTTGCTCAGACTGTTGATGAGAGCTGTTTCCTGTGACACAGAAACAGAAGGATCAATGGACTGCAGCAGGATGAACAGCCTAGGAGAGCAACTTTATAATGGAACACAATTACAGTCTACTGCTATCAGGGGTCATTTCGTAGAAAAAGAGGTGCAGGAGCTCATTGGCATAACTCATTTGCATATGCCACACCCCCTGACAAAGGGCAGGCATGCAAATGTGCCTGGGGGCACCTGGAGAAGATCAAGCAGGGAATCCAGGCATGTTTAGAATGCCTTTCTACCTACCTCATAGGGTGTCTGTTGTGGGGAGAGGAAGGGAAGGTGATTTGTAAGCCACTCCAAGACTCCTTCGGGTAGTTTGGTGTAGTGGTTTGGTGTAGTGGTTAAGTGTGCGGACTCTAATCTGGGAGAACCAGGTTTGCTTTCCCACTCCTCCACTCGCAGCTGCTGGATGACCTTGGGCAAGCCGTAGCTCTGTCAGAGCTGTCCTTGAAAGGGCACTTTCTGTCAGAGCACTCTCAGCCCTGCCAACCTGTGGGGAGAGGAAGGGAAAGGAGTTTGTAAACAGCTCTGAGACTCCGAGTGAAGGGCAGGGTATAAATCCAATCTCTTCTTCTTAAAAAAACCCCACAAAAACAACAACCCACCCAATGTTCCCGCTAAGCCGTGGAGTCTTGTGAGCAAAAATGCTACTTTGTGAGCTACTGGCTTTAAAGCTGTGAGTGAGCGATTTGGCTACTGCATAAATCAGTTTGCTCTGGAGCCCTCCTTCCTGAGCTAAGACAAAAATGTGTGAGCCGGAGGCTAAAAAACTGTGAGCTAGCTCGCACTAACTCAGCTTAGAGGGAACACTGAACCCACCTACCTCCACCAGCCCTGCAGAAAAGATGAAACATATAAATACTGATACACAGCTCCTCTAGGTGGTTTTCATGGACCCATTCCGTTGCTGGACCTATAGAAGCCAAAGTCCATTGATGCTCCTGTATAGAAAAATTGCTTTCTGCTTTCTATATCCACATGCCTTCTCCTGTGATTACATTATGATAACATGCTGTGTCTTATTTCCTGTTGCAAGCCAAATGGTGAGGCCACATGGCCTCAATAGCCATGCCATAAACCTACATTCTTTCACACTTTCATGCCAAACGCCAGACCTCATGGCTACACTTTCTGGATCACTTGCGACCAGTCACGTACACAATGAAGTAGCTGGAGTTTGGGTCAGATGACTGACCTGAAATGCTGTCTCTTGGAAGACAAAAAGGCCTGCTTTGTGACTTGGAGCACATGGGGTGCAAAAATGGCATTTCCCTTCAAAATCCCTTGGACTATTCCGGACTGTGGATGTTCCTGATGTGGTAACTATGTATCTTCAATGAGTAGTTAAGGCAAATTGCCCTAGCCTTTGTTATTTTTGTAATCTCTGGTCGTCTATGCTAAGCTCTGTACTGAATAAAGATCCTTCTTATTGCTAATTTGTCTCTGGTGTTGTAACTGAATTCCAAGTCTAAGTCTTGTGCCTAACCCTGACCACATATGCTACCTTGGTAAGAGTGTGCATCTCTGGATAGGGTTGCTACTCTGTTAAATCCCAGATGCTAACTAAGGGTTGGAATCTCTCCCTTAGGAAAGGCAGGGACTAGTGAAAAGAGGTTCTGGTGGCAAATTGTTGTGAAGACCAGAGATAGTACAGACTGTCTCGTGGCTTGTTGCTTAATGTACTGAAAAGTACAGTATTCCCTCCAATCCCTGGACTGGCCTGGGTGGGCTAATCCTGTACAGCTCCGTCCTTTAGGTGCAAGGGGGAAATATCAGTGTCAAGAGGACACAAATAGAAAGAGGACGTGGGGACCACGTTGGGGGGGGAACACTTACAGGTCCCCCATCCCTATAACTGTCCCTGGGGAATGTGTACTGGCCGGAGACAGCCAGTGTAATTCCACTAACAGCAGCAGGTTGGGTCATTCTAGAATTTCCCCCAAGCCAGGCTGGATCCCCCACCCGCCATGTTCTATAATCTGATTGCCACCTTCCCCCCCCTTTCTCCCGACTCCCCCTCCATGCCACTTTCTCCCTGCACAATCCCTGAGACTCCAGACTCTTGCAAAATGGTGAAGGCGACAAACCCAGCTCTCCGAGGAGAGAGCCAGTGGACAAATGAAGATAATGCCTGCCGAAGTAAAAGTTTGATTAATTGCATTAATTAAGCCTGAAGGTATGGCTCA
Source organism: Gekko japonicus (assembly GCF_001447785.1). Classification (NCBI taxonomy): domain Eukaryota; kingdom Metazoa; phylum Chordata; class Lepidosauria; order Squamata; family Gekkonidae; genus Gekko; species Gekko japonicus. The sequence continues at coordinate 164,451 of NW_015164724.1, read as the reverse complement.
TAAAATAAGGGTACAACTGGCGGATTGGGCGAGAGGATTGATTATGTGACAAGGAGCAAACCACAAGTCTGTGCCGGGGCACTTCCCCCGTCTAGGACGGCTTGAGAAATGATCCGTTCATTGACGCAAAGTCAAGGGACGACGCTTCAGCTCACAAAGCGCAGCCCCGTCTTCCAGCAGCTCACCTAGTGGCCTCGGGAGGCAGGGGGGCGAGAAAACGCTGCGATGTCGGCCAGGAAGGGTGGCTTCCATTTCCCCACCCTTGTGGGAAACCAGTGCTGCCATCTTCTGGGGACTCCCAGAAGAAATAGTTGCCATCTTGTCTACTTTGGAGACAAACCACCACCAGCAGCACCATGGGGTCACGGGAAGAAGAAGAAGAAGAAGAAGAGATTGGATTTATACCCTGCCCTTCACTACCGAAAGGTGTCTCAGAGCGGCTTACAAACTCCTTTCCCTTCCCCTCCCCACAACAGAGACCCTGTGAGGTCGGCGGGGCTGAGAGAGCTCTTGACAGAAACTGCTCTTTTTCAAGAACAGCTCTTATCAGAACTGTGGCTTGCCCACGGTCGTCCAGCCAGGTGCAAGTGGAGGAGTGGAGGAATCAAACCCGGTTCTCCCAGATTAGAGTCCACGCACTTAACCACTACACCAGACTGGCTCTCAAGGGAAAAGTGCTTCCTGATCACTGCCCAGGACTTGGCCTTGTAACCTACCACCCTAGTCAGCCTTCCCCCGAGCTAAGGAGCCTTCCTCTAATGGAAGAAGAGGTGCTTCAAATTCTGAAAACTAGATCTGAAATACAAAGTCAACGCTAGCTTCAGAAATTCAGATGTGAAAATCTGCTTTAGAAATGAGGTTGGCTTGTGTCCATCATCGGTTAAATGTGCTGTTTTCTAGAAGAGGAAGAAGAGAAAGAGAAGAAAGAAGAAGAAGAAGAATTGGATTGATACCCCGCCCTTCACTCAGAGTGTCAGAGCAGCTTACAATCCCCTTCCCTTCCTTTCCCCCCAACAGACACCCTGTGAGGCAGGTGGGGCTGAGAGAGCTTTGAGAGATCTGCTCTTGAGAGAACAGCTCTGAGTGAACTGTGACTGACCCAAGGTCACCCAGCTGGCTGCATGTGGAGGAGTGGGGAATCAAACCCGGGTCTCCCAGATTAGAGTCCACCACTCTTAACCACTACACCAAACTGGCTCTCTTCTTCCATTGTGTGGCAGGCAGGCAGGGCCTCTTGGGGTGGGGGGGAGGCACACGTCTTGCCTCTCAACTTGATCTCCTTTGCAGAAATGCTATAAAAACAAAATAGAAAAACCTTATAATGTGGCTCTCCCCAAAATTGCCTCTCAACTTGATCTCCTTTGCAGAAATGCTATAAAAACAAAATGGAAAAACCTTATAATGTGACTCTCCCCAAGATTGTTGCAGGAGGGGCAGGACAAAAATGCCATAAAAAAAAGGAATCCCACTCATCCATCCCCAAGACCACTCCACAGCGGCCACTCTGAGTACAGCTTCTTGACTGGATTGTTTCAAAGGGTCCTGGCAGGGCTAGGATCTCCCGGTCCCAGTCACCTTAGAATTAGGGTTAGGTAACTCCAACCAAGAGGCTCCGTTGGCTCAGAGGTTAAGACGCTGAGCTGCAGACTGGAAGGTCGGTAGTTCAGCAGTTCGAGACCCGAGTGTGCTGCATGACGGAGTGAGCTCCCGTCTCTGACCCCAGCTCCTGCCCAACCTGGCAGTTTGAAAGCAAGAAATTGCAAGTCGATAAATAGCTTCCACTGCAGTGGGAAGGTAACAACGTTCCATGCGCCTCGGTGTTTAGTCATGCCAGCCACATGACCATGGAGGACTCTTCGGACAGCACTGGCTCTTCGGCTTGGAAACAGAGATGACCACCGCCCCCTAAAGTCAGATTCAACTAGTCTTCGAGCAAGGGAAACCTTAAATCCAACCAAAGGACATTAGCTATTCTTCCCTTCCAAAAGGATCATCCCAGCTGCTCTATCTCTGGACAGCTGACCACTTTCTGCCAATCACTGCCCTGCCTCAGAATAGGAAGGGTCTTTCTGGGTCCATCTAAATGCAGCCCGACATTTGCACAAGCTGTTTTGTTCTCAGAGGATGGGCCTGACAGGTAGAGAGAAAGGTGTTGCTTGCACCTCCTGGCCGGCAGAGCAGCTGTGAAGCCCTTCACTTGCCCCCCCTCCCTTGATATATTACAACAAACAGGACCACGGTGTATAATAGCCACTAAAACAGTAAATCACCGTGTACAATTAAATAATATTTGTTGGTTTTTATATGCAGTGTTTAGAAATCAATTATTAACAAGATTGCAACAATAACACTACAATATGCGATATAAAGCTTAGCAGTACATACAAAGTAATACAGTAGTAGTTACAGACAAACACTACTGTATTACTTTGTATAAAAGGTAAAGGTAAAGGTCTCCCTTGCTTGAAAGCCAGTCGAGTCCGACTTTAGGGTTGCGGTGCTCATCTCCGTTTCAAAGCCGAAGAGCCAGCGCTGTCTGAAGACGTTTCCGTGGTCATGTGGCCGGCATGACTAAACTCCAAGGCGCACGGAACGCTGTCACCTTTCCACCAAAGTGGCATCTATCTATCTACTTGCCATTTCTCGCTTTCGAACTGCTAGGTTGGCAGGAATTGTACATCTAAAGGTAAAGGTAAAGGTTCCCTTGCTTGAAAGCCAGTCGAATCCGCCTCTAGGGTTGCGGTGCTCATCTCCGTTTCAAAGCCGAAGAGCCAGCGCTGTCTGAAGACGTTTCCGTGGTCATGTGGCCGGCATGACTAAACTCCAAGGCGCACGGAACGCTGTCACCTTCCCACCGAAGTGGTACATATATATATACCGTGTTTCCCCGAAAATAAGACACTGTCTTATATTTATTTTTTCTCAAGAAGACACACTAGGGCTTATACCACAAATGCACAGAAATCCTGGTAGGGCTTATTTTTTGGGTAGGTCTTATTTTGGGGGAAGCAGGGTACTTGCCATTTCTTGCTTTCGAACTGCTAGGTTGGCAGGAGCTGGAACTAGAGATGGGAGCTCACTCCGTCATGCGGAACCCAGGTCTCGAACTGCTGAACTACTGACCTTCCACAGCCTGCAGTTCAGCGTCTTAACCACTTGAGCCACCGCAGCTCCATTACTTTGTATAAATACCAACAAATATTGTTTAACTGTACACGGTGATTTACTGTTTTAGTGGCCCCTCCCATTATAGGCAAATCACTTTCTGGCTCTCTGCCCACCCCCACCCCCCAGCAATAGGCAGTCAGCCTGCCTACCCTTCAGGGATAAGTTGCAAATAACTGACAGAGTTAAGGAGGCAAGCCCTGGGGGAAATTGCCTGCCTCCTATTAGGGTCACTCAATGAAACAAGTCCCTGACAGCAGTGTTCCCTCTAAGCTGAGTTAGTGTGAGCTAGCTCGCAGTTTTTTTAGCCTCCGGCTCACATGTTTTTGTCTTCGCTCAGGAAGGAGGGCTCCAGAGCAGACTAACTGATGCAGCAGCCAAATTGCTGGCTCACAACTTTAATGCTGGTAGCTCACAAATTTTGGCTCACAGGACTCCACAGCTTAGAGGGAGCATGGCCTGACAGACAAGAGAGAGTGCTTCATCAGGAAACACGCAGCTGATTTATATTGTTCTCGAAGCACGGCTGAAAATAGCAAAGGCCTTCACTGTACCCAGTAACCAATTCTGAGGACATCTTCCCAAACAGCAGCTTTCCCTGAAGATGACAGAAGAGAATTTCCTGCAAAATCCCAAAGAACCGCATTGGCACAAAGCAATCAGTTGGCAAAACGTCGTTCCTTTTCTGACCTCCAACAGCAGCAACGAAAAGGAACAGAGGTTTATCCGAACAAGTCAATATGTGCTGCTGACATTCCCAGAAAGTGCCACAGGGTGGCAGCCTTGGATGCTCACTGGGGGGAAACCACCCCCCCCCCCCCCCCTGCCACTCAATTGCTGTTGCTGTAATGATCCCACCAGGCAAATCATTCGATTCTGAAATGGAATGAGAATAATTGGCCATTACAATCACGCCTTCTGCTAAACAGATGTCATAAACAATGCTCAGGGACTCCAACGCAGAGACCCCTTGACTCCCACTTACTTAGGGGATGGTTACAGGGCTCTTTTTGTAGAAAAAGCCCAGCAGGAACTCATTAGCATAATAGGCCACACCCAACAGCAGGAACTCATTAGCATATTGGGCCACACCCCTGACAGCACAGCTCATTAGCACATTAAGCCACACCCCCATGTTACCAGAAGTGTGGTCATCCAGCCACACCCACCTTTTGCTTCTTATTCTGCTTACCTTGTTTGTTGTCAAAACCCAGGGCCTTTTTTGTAGCAGGGACTCCTTTGCATGTTAGGCCACACACCCCTAATGTAGCCAATCCGAATGAGTTTCTGCTGTTGGGTGTGGCCTATTATGCTAATGAGTGCTTGCTGGGAGTGGCCAACTCGGGAGCCAGCCGGAACTCCGTTCCTGTGCGTTCCTGCCCAAAAATAGCCCTGGTTTTAAATGGCAGTGGCCCTGATCCATGGACACTTAGGCTATTCCTTATGTATTTGTTTACTTCCTTTGTTGCCTGCTTGCTTCCATCATGGCATTCTGTCTGCCACCCAACTGGTGACGCTTCTTTCAGGACCCCAAGGGGGATTCTTCAGTGCTCCGAGTCATGCTCGTCTTCTTAGGTTTATAAAATGATGCCCGAAGTGGAGAGAGTTGACAAAGGGAACTTTTTCTCCTTCTTCCGAAATACTAGCGCTTCAGGGCATCCAATGAAGCTGATGGGCAGTAGATTCAGGACAGACAAAAAGAAAGGCGTCTTCACTGGGCAGAGTGATTAAAACGTGGGATTCGCTGCCAGAGGACGTGTTGATGGCCAGAGGAATAAACAGCTTTAAAAAGGGATTAGACACATTCATGAAGGTTAGCTTTATCAGTGGCTACTTCCCATGGCGCCTGAGGGGAACCCCCACATTCAGAGGCACTAGATCTCCGCATCCCAGAGCTAGGAGGCAATATCAGGGGAAGGCCTCGGCCTCTCCGCCCTGTTGTTGGCCCTCCAGAGGAACTGCTTGGCCATTGTGTGAGGCAGGATGCTGGACTAGAGGGACCCCTGGTCTGATCCAGCATGGCTCTTCTGATGTTCTTATGAAGGCCTCAGCCTTATGAAGGCCTCAGTTGTTGGTCCTCCAGAGGAACTGCTTGGCCATTGTGTGAGGCAGGATGCTGGACCAGAGGGACCATTGGCCTGACCCAGCAGGACTCTTCTTATTCTCTTATCAGAGAAATAGCTCAGCCTTTATGCCCTGTTGTTGGCCCTCCAGAGGAACTGGTTGGCCATTGTGTGAGGCAGAATGCTGGACTAGAGGGACCCCTGGTCTGATCCAGCAGGGCTCTTCTGATGTTCTTATGAAGGCCTCGGCCTCTATGCCCTGTTGTTGGCCCTCCAGAGGAACTGCTTGGCCACTGTGTGAGGCAGGATGCTGGACTAGAGGGACCCTCACTGGTCTGATCCAGCAGGGCTCTTCTGATGTTCTTATCAGGGGAAGGCCTCTGCCTCTAGGCCCTGTTGTTGGACCTCCAGAGGAACTGGTTGGCCCCTGTGTGAGACAGGATGCTGGACTAGATGGACCACTGATCTGATCCAGCAGGGCTCTTCTGATGTTCTTATCAGGGGAAGGCCTTGGCCTCTATGCTCTGTTGGTAGCCCTCCAGAGGAACTGGCTGGCCCCTGTGTGAGACAGCATGCTGGACTAGATGGGCCACTGGGCTGATCTAGCAGGGCTCTCCTCATGTTCTTATGTTCTCTTCAGGTCATGTATGGCATGGGCACCAGGGACTGATCTGAGGGTACAGAGTTTCACCTGCTTGCTGTGGCTGAGCTGATCTGGGTCTGGCCAGAACATGGTGGGAGAAGGTCTAATGGTGAGATATCCAATATATCCATGAATTATTTTGCCGGGCTCTGATGCTCTCAGCATTTCCCTGCCAGGGTAGCTGTCTTCCCTCAGCAGGGTCTGGCTAGGAGAGAATATACTTCAAAGGCAACCCTAGTAAGGAGGAGGAGGAGGAGGAGAGGGAAAGGGAATGTTACTACCCCACTTGAACAAATGGAGCTGTGCCTATCAGAACCTCCCGTTGCCAAATGGTTGCCATGCTTGATAAACTCCACCAAAATTGTCTGCAAAGGGGGGGGAGGCATAGATTTTCTGGCAATTCCTAGAGCAGTGAGACAGCATGTCTGGGTTCCCCCCAGAAAAGATGTCACACCGCATGTGAGGCTGGTGATCTAATCTCTTCCCTCCTGCCACCTAGTGAGACTTTAGAAGCACTTTACTGCAATACATCCAGATTTTTCCCCCCTTTCTTTTGTGTGATGTTTATAAATTGTATCTCTCTGTATAATAATTCTGCTTTGGTCATGGACTCTCCTGAACATTCCACACACTCCCAAACCAGTTGGCTCCCTGATCGGTCACTCAGAAGCTGTCCCTTTCTGGAGGGGAAGGCTGCGCTGCCTGAGTCTCGCCTCCAATATTCTAAACAGTTTGCAATTGCCAGCCTCCAGGCAGCACCTGGAGATCTCCAAGATCAGTTGTCCTGGAGAGAATGGCTGCTTTGGGCAATGGATTCTTTATTTTTTAATTTATTTAATTTTCGACTTATATACCACCCTGACCCCGGAGGGTCTCTGAGCGGTTTACACAGCTGTTTATCCCTAACTAGGGCCACATTATTTGTATGGGGGGTGATAATCTACCAGCACCCCGGCTGCAGGCTCAGTTGTTATTCAGTTCCTGGCTCGGCTTGTTGTTCAGTCCCTGGCAGCTCTTCGGCGCTTCACTTCCTGGCGCCTGGAGCAGGTCTTGAACCGCGGCTCGTTCCGGTGGGCTTCACCCGGGGCTTGGCAACGTGCCAGCCGCAGCTCTGGTTCTGTCCTGCAGGCTCCATCGCGTCGCCATGCCACCACGCACCACGACTCCGCCTCCGTCCAGCCTCGCGCACACCAGGTCACCAGGGCCAACTCTGCTGCTGCCGTCACCGCTCCTGCCACACGTCTTCATGTTCTATTGCATTATACCCTCCTGAGGTCCCTCCGCACCCCAAACCCTGCCCTCCCCAGGCTCTACCCCTCAAATCTACAGGTCTGGCCCTCCCCTTAGTATTGCCAGCCTCCAGGCAGCACCTGGAGATCTCCAAGATCAGTTCTCCTGGAGAGAATGGCTGCTTTGGGCAATGGACTCTATGGAATTATACCCTGCTGAGGCCCCTCCACACCCCAAACCCTGCCCTCCCCAGGCTCTACCCCTCAAATCTACAGGTATCTCCCAACCCAGAGTTGGCAACCCTGTAACTGGCTATGGAACCATGTTCCAGACCCTTGGAAACCGGAAGACATAGTATAGGAGGAGGTGCTTTTCTACCTTAGCTGCCACTGCATAACCCCAAATCAATATAAGTCAGAGGTGGAGGGAACTATACCTGTTACCATGAGGTTGTCTTCCCATACTACCCACTTGGTGCAGCAAAATGACTTGAGACAGCCCCACTTTATAACTAAGCAGAAGGAAATAAACATGGCTTGCCTCCCTCTATTTTCCCCTTCCCTCTGCCGCCCCACCAGCCACAGCCAGGACACTCACTTGGAGCTTCCTTCTAGAGCTCGTTGTATTATTTCCCACAACGAGCCTTACTCCTAGTAATCAAATAAACAATAAAGTATCTAAGCAATCTCAAGGTAATTATTATAGTCTCAGGTTTTAAAATTCTTACAATCACAGAAGTGATTGTAAGCTATTCACAACATACAATTCACAGTCGCATAAAGGCTTTTGCAGATGCAACATAATTTAAAGGGGCAGTTTCAAGCAACACGTCCTTTACAACAAAAGTTAAAGAAACAGTTCCAAAACAGTCCAGCTCCCACAACAAATGTTATGTAAATATACAAACTAGAAACTCATTCCCCAAAATTATACAAATTTCAACATAAGAATGAAATCATCTGTAACATGGAGTGATTACTTTTGTAATCTGAATCCTGCACAGACTACGTGTCTCCTAGGGTAAATTGCATGTTTCGACACACTTCCTCAAGTCCCACAGAAAGATTCAAAGAAGAATTCAGAAGGCACTCAGATCGGAATCCATTCCACATGAAACATGGTCGTAGCTAGTAAAGCTTAACACTTCCTTCAATATGAATGACTAGGTTGGAGAAATTCATCAAAACACATGTTGTATGAAACTCTCCCTTTTGTTAATATTATGAGCAGAAAGGGGTGCGTGTTAGTATTTCACCATGATCTAACAAAGTAGTAAAAGGATGCCTCCCCCTCCCCCCTTTTGCATGCACGATAATCGAACATGAATCTGTTTTAGTTGTTCTACATATGGAATCAAGAACCACGAAGGTAAGTTAGAAAACAAATAGGGGCTCAATGGTTAAAACTTAAATATAGAATAGTTGTAAGTAAAATACATGTATTTATTGCAAAGGCATTTAACAACATACAAGGGAGCTGTCCCTGTTGGCAGCAGAGGATATGACTCACATATCCTCTGCTAGCCACTGTGCGTTCCACTCCGTTCCTGTGCGTTCCTGCCCAAAAATAGCCCTGACCTGGTCCCCGGCAAGGATCCGCCTCAGTAGGACACCATGCGCTTATTTCGCATTCATTCTTGCGCATGATAATTTGAACAAGGGTCTGGCAATCTTTATTGTTGTGAGAAGCAGGAATCCGTATGTTTGAATGTATGGAGAGTGTCCCTGGAGGAAGCATTGTCTCGTGGCTCTCCGAGGTTAAAAGCTTTTGACCACAGAAAGTGCTTTGTGAAGTCCGGAGAAGCCGCTCCATTTTCCTGGCATCAAGGAGGCTTTTATTGTACGGGCTTTGTAAATACCTTTGAAGTATTTTTTTTAAATGGGTCTTGTGGAAATTGGTTCTTGAGGAGGATTTCTCTGAAAGGGGCTGCATTACCCGCTCTCCGTTTCTTCTGGTAATATATCACACTCTTGCTGGCTTGTTTCCAGCAATCTGCAGAATGTGTGTCCATGCCTGCAGAAATGGAATCCGAGTCCTTTTCTAATCCATCAGTCTCCCCACCCACCCCAGTTATTTATTTAGATGTTTATACAGCACTTTTCTCCCCAGGAGTGATCCAAAGTAGCTTACTGCTAGGGATGCCAGCCTCCAGGTGGGGCCTGGGGATCCCCTGGAATTACGGCTCATCTCTATACCACAGAGATCAATTCCCCTGGAGAAAATTGATGCTTCCGAGCAGGGGCGGCCAAACTCGCTTAACGTAAGAGCCGCACAGAATAAACGTCAGATGTTTGAGGGCTGCAAGACATAAACAAATATCACAACACAAGTTTTTATTGAAAAATATGCAGATTTGCTTCATATTGACATTAATGTAGACTGTGTGAAAGAGCCGCATGCAGCTTCCGAACTGCAGTTTGGCCACCCCTGCTGGAGGGTGGACTCTACGGCATGGTACCTGTCCTCCTGTCCTCTACGGCATGGTACCTGTCCTCCTGTCCTCTACGGCATGGTACCTGTCCTCCTGTCCTCTACGGCATGGTACCTGTCCTCCTGTCCTCTACGGCATGGTACCTGTCCTCCTGTCCTCTACGGCATGGTACCTGTCCTCCTGTCCTCTACGGCATGGTACCTGTCCTCCTGTCCTCTACGGCATGGTACCTGTCCTCCTGTCCTCTACGGCATGGTACCTGTCCTCCTGTCCTCTACGGCATGGTACCTGTCCTCCTGTCCTCTACGGCATGGTACCTGTCCTCCTGTCCTCTACGGCATGGTACCTGTCCTCCTGTCCTCTACGGCATGGTACCTGTCCTCCTGTCCTCTACGGCATGGTACCTGTCCTCCTGTCCTCTACGGCATGGTACCTGTCCTCCTGTCCTCTACGGCATGGTACCTGTCCTCCTGTCCTCTACGGCATGGTACCTGTCCTCCTGTCCTCTACGGCATGGTACCTGTCCTCCTGTCCTCTACGGCATGGTACCTGTCCTCCTGTCCTCTACGGCATGGTACCTGTCCTCCTGTCCTCTACGGCATGGTACCTGTCCTCCTGTCCTCTACGGCATGGTACCTGTCCTCCTGTCCTCTACGGCATGGTACCTGTCCTCCTGTCCTCTACGGCATGGTACCTGTCCTCCTGTCCTCTACGGCATGGTACCTGTCCTCCTGTCCTCTACGGCATGGTACCTGTCCTCCTGTCCTCTACGGCATGGTACCTGTCCTCCTGTCCTCTACGGCATGGTACCTGTCCTCCTGTCCTCTACGGCATGGTACCTGTCCTCCTGTCCTCTACGGCATGGTACCTGTCCTCCTGTCCTCTACGGCATGGTACCTGTCCTCCTGTCCTCTACGGCATGGTACCTGTGATCCCCGTCCTCCCCAGGCTCCATCCCCAAATCTCCAGGAGTTTCACAACTTGGATCTGGCAACCCCGCCTCACACTGGTAACGATGGGGACCTGGAAACCCTACTTACAGCATTGTTTCCCTCCAGGGTTGCCAAATCTGTGTTGGGAAATTCCTGGAGATGTTGGGGTGGCACCTGGGGAGAGCAGAGTGCGGGGAGGTGAAGGAGCTGAGCAGGGAAGGGGTGCCATAGAGTCTGTCCTCCAAAGCTGCCATTTTCCTCCAGGAGAACTGATTCCTGTAGTCTGTGGATCAGTTGTAGTTTTGGGAGTTCTCCAGGCCCCACCTGGAGGTTGACAACCCTATTCTCCCTTCCACTCTTTCATCCTGACAACAACAGTCCAGTGAGGTAGGGTAGGCCAGGAGTATATGATAGTATCCTGTGAGCTTCCATGGCAGAGTTGGGATTCAAATCTGAGTCTCCCAGTTCCCAGTCTGACACTTTAACAACTACACCATGCTGGTTGTTTGAATCCTCTCAGTACCAGATTTAGGGATGGGCACGAACCGGTGAACTTTGGCTAGTTCGCAGTTCACGAACTGAAATTCATGGCAGGTCAACTAGCATGAACTTTCCACAAACTTTCAAGCCGTTTGTGGAGGTTTGTGAATGGATACATTTCCAGGCGTACTGTCTCTGCTCAAAGAAAATATTTACCAAATTACAAAGCAATGGGGGGGGGGGGGGGATTCTCCAGCCTTGCAACCACTCTAGTCCAAGGGAGGCCAAACTTGCTTAACATAAGAGCCACATAGAATAAATGGCAGATGTCTGAAAACCACAAGACATAAACAAATATTACACATGTTTTAATTGAAAAATACGCAAATATGCTTTTTATTAACATTAAATGAAATTGCCAAAAGTAAAGTAAAAAGGGTAAAAACAGATATCGATAATGATATTTATTTGTCCAATGATATTTATTTGTTTGTTGATTATATTTATTTGTCAGACAGACAGACAGAGAGGTAGAAAGAGAAAGAAAGCGAGAGAGACAAAGAAAGGTGGAAAGAAAGAAAATGTAAAGAGGTGGAAAGAAAGCCACTTTAACTTTAAATGTGTTTTCTAACCCCCTCATGCCCCCATGCCGGCTGGCTTGCCAAAGGGATTAAACAAGACAAATGCCTTCTCCAAGCTGGGGGGGGGGGGCTTTGAGAACACATTTAAAGTTAAAGTTGCTTTCTTTCTCTTCTCTCCCCCCCCCACCACCTCAAGCCTACTCAGGGAGGGGAACACTGGCTGGGGAAGGGAAGACTGATCGGGGAGGCATGCCTCCCCTTTGGTTCCCCAGCTGCCCTGCCAGGAGCTGCACAATATGTGTGAAAGAGCCACATGCAGCTCCTGAGCCACAGTTTGGCCACCCCAGCTCTAGTCAGTTTCAGACTAGTCTTGTCAGTTTCAAGAAGTTCTTTCCCTCTTTGCCAGCTTTCCTTTGTGTTCCCTTCCAATTTTTTTTTTGCACAGAGCTTGCAGAATCTCCCCACTTGGATTTGTTGTGACTCTGTGCTTTGAGAGCACTCCTTTTAAGCTTGCAGTGCTCCAGTGTCACTGGGTTCTGCTGGACATTCTGTACACGGAACTGGTTGTGCTGGCTTGAAACAATGTTCCTGAAATATACTGGGTTCAAGATGCGTATAGTGATCAACTCATAGTTTATTAGTGATTTCAGCTTAACTCTAAGACAACTCTAGCAGGGCCAGAGCCCTGCTTATATGCATGCAAAACACACACACCCCACACACACACTCCCCTTGATAGGCTATTTACAAAACATTACTACTTGACTGGTTTATTCTAGAGTCCTGGTCGGCTATTGTTCTTGTGCTTCAAACTCAGCCAGTCTGTAGGGTGATTCAATCAGGGTGATTCAATCGGTCAGTCTCTAGGGTGATTCAATCAGGGATGATTCAATCCCAATACATAACATTTCCCCCTACAGTTTGTACTGCAGGGATTATCTCGTTTGACATTAGTCCTGATTTACTTGCATAGCCACAGTGGCACTGGGTTTCATGTATTTTATTTATTTATAATTGCAATTTATATATCACCCTTCCCTGAGTTCACAGAGCTCAGGGTGGTTGACAACAACAAGAAAATCTCCCTTATATATAAAAGCCGAATGGTGGTGGCACTTCTCTAGAACATTCCACATGCTTCGGAATTGGTTGGCGCCCTGGTGTGTCACTCAGAATCTGTCCCTATCCACTGGCTGCATTGCTTGAGTCTCGCCTCCAACATTCTAAACAGTTTGCTGTTCCTCTCCCCCCCATAGCCAGTCAGAACACAGAGGTTATTTGCATATGCAGTCTCATTGGCCTTTGCCTTGGAACACAGAGGTCATTTGCATATGCAACTTGATTGGCTTTTGCCTCTAACATTCTAAACAGTTTGCTGTTCTGAGGTAAAATGTGTCCAATCTTCAGGTCAGGGCTGGAGATCACTCAGAATTACAACTGCTTTCCAGATGGCAGAGATCAGTTCCCCTGGAGAAAATGGTGGGATCTGTATCCTTATATGTTGCTGAGGTGGCCCCTGTATGACAGCCAATGTGACATAGCAGTCAGGGCTTCAGAGCATGGGAGAGGCTGCAGGTGTGTGGGGGGTGGAAAGCTGAAGAGTGAGGGGGAAATAAAGGTAGGTTGATGATCGGCTGGGAAGGAGATAGGGTTGCCAACTCCAGGTGAGAAATTTTTGGAGATGTGAGGGATGGAGCCTGGAAAGGGTGAGTATTGGACAGGTACAAAGCCACAGACTCCACCCTCCAAACCAACCATTCTCTTCTGGGGAACCATCATTGCCAATCTCCAGGTGAGGGCTGGAGATCACTCAAAATTACAACTGTTCTTTAGGTAGCAGAGATAGTTCCTCTGGAGAAAATGGTGGACTCAGTGTCATTATACCCTGCTGAGGTCGCCACAGCAAATTGACACTGAGTGTCCAAGGCCGGGGCACCTGCCCAGAGCCTCTTTCTAGAGGCTGTTGTATTTATTTCCACAACGAGCCTTTTTCCTAGTACAATATAAAACTGAAAATAAAACAGCCATGTTAAAATTAAAGAACATTAGGTGGTGCCAAAACAAATACAGAATGCATTACTGTCCTGCAAATGGGAGAAAGCAAGGGGGGGGGGAGTGCCAGATAAGGTGGTACCCATTGCTGTCCTCAACCAAAATCCTGCTGGAACATCTCTGCATGGGGAACTGCATAAGGTCCCTTAGGGCATGAATGTTATTTAGCAGAGAGTTCCAGTAGGTAAGAGCCAGAGCTGAAAAAGCCCTGGCTCTGGTTGAGGACAGTCGGATGTCTTGAGGTCTAGGAATCACCAGTAGATTATTTCCAGCGAAGCATAGAGCTCTTTGGGGGACATACCAGAGGAGGCAGTCCCAAAGATACATAGGTCCCAGACCACTCAAGGCCTTAAAGGTCAGTACCAAAACTTTGAACCTGACCCGGTACTTCACTGGGAGCTAGTGCAGTTGGCACAGCACAGGTTGAATATGTGCGGTCCATGGTGTCCCAGTCAGGACCTGAGCCACTGCGTTCTGGACCCATTGGAGTTTCCAGATTAGTCTCTAGGGTAGGCCAGCATAGAGCAAGTTACAATAATCCAATCTGAAGGTGACTACTGCATGGATTACTGTGGCTTGGTCAGGGCAAGACAGGAAAGGGTCCAGCTGCCTAGCCTGGTGCAGCTGGTACAACACCTGCTGGGCATTCTGTACACTGAATTGATTGTGCTGGGCTTGCAACCACCCTTGCTTGGAGAGTGATTCTGTGCTTCACATCAGTCCTGCTGATTTGGCATTGCCACAATGTCACTGGGTTCTGCTGGGCACTAGTACATTGCACTGGTTCTCCTGGGCTTGCAAAACTGCCCCCCCCCTTCAGTTTTTACTGCAGAAATTCGCTGGGACTTTGATTCTGCTCTGCTGGGCTTCTATTGCCTTTGCTTTTTTTGCTGTTTTTTTCTCCATTGGAAACAATGGAGGATGGGTGCACCTTCTTTGGGGGGCTGTAACTCAGAGTCCATAAATCTAGTCCTCACTGAATTTGGAGAGCAGGTAGAAGAAAGCCAGCCGGAGATTCTCTGCGAGTTTGGTGGCTCGAGCATGCTGGATGGGGGCATTCTACCATGTCACAAACCTCACAAACTGAACCAGTTTGTTTTGCTCCTAAACGTTTGTGATGGTTAGTGGTTCATGAACTGGACACACCACAAACCACAAACCGAACCGCATTTTCCCAGTTCGTGTCCATCCCTAATGATATTGTCATATTTGATTACCCTTATATATACGTTGTGTATTTTGTACTTGGTATTCCTTGTTAATCCGACTCTAGGGTTGCGGTGCTCATCTCCGTTTCAAAGCCGAAGAGCCAGCGCTGTCCAAAGACGCTTCCGTGGTCATGTGGCCGGCATGACTAAACACCAAGGCGCACGGAAGGCTGTTCCCTTCCCACCGAAGTGGTCCCTATTTATCTACTTGCAATTTCTTGCTTTCGAACGGCTAGGTTGGCAGGAGCTGGAACTAGAGACGGGAGCTCACTCCGTCATGCGGCACACTCGGGTCTCAAACTGCTGGACTACCGACCTTTCACAGCCTTCAGTTCAGCGTCTTAACCACTTGAGCCACCGCAGCTCCTGTTGTTCCAATAGGCGTCACCTTATACTTACCTACAATGAACGTTTGGCACCCTTTTACCCACTCACCCTACTTGTGGAGCTCCTCCTGGAGCTCTACGCAGTCAGTCTTGGTTTTCACCATTCTGAATAATTTTGTGTCATCTGAAAACTTGGCCACTACAGTGATTACCCCCAGTTCCAGTGACAGCAGCGCAGCACAACCCAGGGGTCACATAATGAGCTCCAAATTAGGAGTCATTTGATGCAGGAACAGGTGGGCATAGGCATGCATTCCTAGTGCCTCCAGGTGTCAGAAAGGACAGGAGAGGCAAACCTAGGATTCTCCCTGCGAACCAGTTTGGTGTAGTGGTTAAGTGCATGAACTCTAAGCTGGGAGAACCGGGTTTGATTCCCTGCTCCTCCACATGCAGCCAGCTGGGTGACCTTGGGTCAATCACAAGTTCTCTCGGAACTGTTCTCTCAAGAGCAGTCCTCGAAAGAGCTCTCTCAGCCCCACCTACCCCACCTACCTGGTGTCTGTTGTGGGGAGGGGAAGGGAGAGGAGATTGTAAGCCACTCTGAGACACCAAGTGGAGGGTGGGGTATAAAACCCAATCTCCTCCTCCTCCTCCTCTATTGATACATGTAAATTGCCTAGAGCATTTGTTTTCATTTTATTAAAAAAGTCTTCTTCAGAGGCAATGCAGATTAAGAATATATCTAAAACATAAATGCTAAAATGACCGCAAAAGACGAAGCCAATCCATGAGTAGTGCCTGGCTTGAGGTGAGGAATACGCATTGGGAAACGTTGCTGCTTTGCTACTGCGTGAGCGTTGCCAAATCCAAGGCATTGCTCACAGTAGAAAGGGTAATGAAGCACTTGGGGATTTTCCTCCCTGTGTTGGGGACGAGCAGGAGAGGCACAGCTCTGAGCTGACAGCCCCACCCGACAGGCCGCTCTGATACGTCTGCACAGTGCAAGCGTCTGATAGGCAAGAGACATCCTCAGCCGTTTCCTTCTGGGTAAAGGCTGTTGCTAAGCGACGGCATCCCCTCGGAGCCAACGGTGCCCGCACGCTGATCCCATTGTGTCAGCGGGAGGGGGATGAAACCGCTTGGCAGCTTTTGGTAAAGATGCCAGAAACTGAGAAGCAGGATGGGAAATGTCTTGGACTGTAAGCCCCAGTCGTGGAACAAAGCGTACCCTCTGGGATCAGATGCCCGCTTCTCCTTGCGCAGCCTGGCAGACTGGAGGGAGAGGGGTGAAGTTAGCCTCATGAGAAAATGCACAGAGGGAGTGAGGCCAATGCCAGATCCCGCTTCACTCCCGGCGGAGAAGAGAGGGACCTCGACAGGGCGTGACGTCACAGAATCCGCACTGCACAGCTGCCATTTTCTCAAGGGGAACTGATCTTTGGAAATCAGTGTAATTCTGGGAGAGCCCTGAGTCCCACCCGGAAATGGGCAACCCCAAGGAGTAGTCATAAATCGGTCTGCCAGCTCTGGGCTGGGAAATTCCTGGGGATTTGGGGGCAGAGCCTGGGAGAGTGCAGTTTGGGGAGGGGAGGGATCTCCAGGGGCCATTTCCTGCAGGAGCGCACAGGAGCGGAGCTCCGACAGTAAAGAGCCCAGGGGGCGGGCACATGCAACAAGCCCCACCCCCTGCTCCCAGCAGCCCTCAGTCAGAGCAAGAAGCAGCCAGGTAAGCTGCATAGCCCCCCCCAGCCCCCTGGTCCAAAACAGTCCAGTGGCATCTTTAAGACCAAGTTTTATTCAGGTAGGAGCTCTCCCTCCTCTGCAAGGACAGATCTACACGTCCCCCCCCCAAATAGCTAGCAATCCAAAACAGTCCAGTGGAGCCTGAGCGGTGGGTGTTGCCTTCTGACACACTTCCGGTGATGTCAGGGTGTGTGGCATATGCAAATAAGTTATGCTAATGAGTTATGCTAATGAGCTCCTGCACCTCTTTTTCTACGAAATGACCCCTGGTGGCCTCCCATCCAAGTACTCACCAAGGTCAGGCAACAGCTCCAATGAACGCTCCCCCCGCGTATGGAGCCCTTGTTTGTTCTCGGAAGGGACGATGATTAGGGGGTGCAGTGAGTGGTGGCAGTGATTCTGAGGTCCCATTTAGAACTTCCGAGTCGCTAAGACTGCCCCGACTTTGGGGATAGATCCAGGTAGTCAGCCTACTTTGGGGGGAGAGAGTGTAGTTTGTGCGATGACCAGGGGTCATTTCCTGCAGGAGCGCACAGGAGCAGAGCTCCGGCAGTAAAGAGCCCAAGGGGTGGGCACATGCAACAAGCCCCACCCCATGCTCCCACCAGCCCTCAGTCAGAGCAAGAAGCAGCCAGGTAAGTTGCAGAGCCCCCCCGCCCCCCCGGTCCAAAACAGTCCAGTGGCACCTTTAAGACCAAGTTTTATTCAGGTACAAGCTCTCCCTCCTCTGCGGGGACGTTCCCCCTCCCCCAATAGCTAGCAATCCAAAACAGTCCAGTGGAGCCTGAGCGGCGGGTGTTGCCTTCTGACATACTTCCAGTGTGGCATATGCGAATAGGTTATGCTAATGAGCTCCTGCACCTCTTTTTCTACAAAATAACCTCTGGGGATCTCAATAGGGATGTGACGCCATAAAAAAACCCACCTTCCAAAGCAGTCATTTTCTGCAGGGGAACTAATCTCTGTTGTCTGGAGAGCCTATAGCCACAAGCCAAGCTGACATTTTCATCAAACTTCCCACTACAACGCCAAGACCTTTCCCCCCCTTCTTGGCCTTAGCCTGTTCAGACCCAAATCAGCATCTATTTAAAGCTAGGAATTTCTGATCCCATGTTGTTTGCTTAACTTTGCTTACCTACACTGAACTGAGTTGGGCATAGTGTTGCCCGCTCACCCAAGGAGAAGAGAGATTCCTGGAGGTCTTCACAATCTGCCTTGGTTTTCACCACCCTGAAGAGGAACAAAGTGTACCCTCTTGTTTAAAAACTTTTTAATTTTAATTTCCAAACACAAGGAACATTTACAAGTTTCATAAATCGGAGGGAAATCATTACATAAACATTTTTACTTGTGGTTATTACAAGCTGTCCAAACCCATTGTTAGACGAATAACAGTCCTCTAAACATTAATTTTTATTTTATTATGGACTTGGATAGATTATTACCCTATCTGCCTTCTTCTTGAGGTTACCCCCTCCAATAGCTTTAAACATTATCATTTCGCTTATCTTCTAATACTAAACTAATTCAAGCCTTTAAACTTAAACTGGAGTATTGAAATTAATCCGTTTCTTAAATTTTCTTTCTGTTTTTTATTGGATTTATCAACTAAGTATCTGTTCAGCTTACATTTAGTTTGTATATATATGGGCTACAAGCGAATAGGTTAATATACAAGTCACACTCTGTCTTAATTCTCATGCACAAACTACACTGCTCACTGTTGTTAGATTTTGGATGTGGGTGTGTGGCTGCACGTGTCCTGTGAAGACATGTTTACCCATGTCACCCACGCTCTCTCCCCTCAGTTCGTGTGTGTCTCCTGAGTGTCGCCCCTTACCAAGGCAGAGGTGCAAGCTTGGAAATCACTAGGTCTCTTCTTAAAATAAAACTAATCTTTATTAAAAGGAACATTCAAAGATTTGTCTGGCAAGATGACTGCAAGACGCTATGTCAGCCTGCCACACAGTAGAATCCTATTTCCTAAACATTGATAGAATATACAGAAAATAAATATGCAGCAAAGTTTTCCCCACCCCATGCATGCGCGGACGAGAGGCCTCTCTGACTGACTCCTATCGGAGTCAGCTGAGGTCTGTTGTAACCGACCCATATTTATACCCAAGATCAAAGGGGTCCCTTAATAATTGGATTGCAGTTAAAATTTAACACTTAGAACTTGAAATTGTCTTTCAGGAAATTGGTTTCCCTTCCTTGGTCTCATGTAACAAGAGTTCACATTCCATAAGATCAATACAGAGTCATTGTTTACTCCTGGTGTTTCCCAATCATGGGAAATAAACTGAGCTTTAATGTTATCAGAGAGATGAAAGCAGGGTGTGTGTGTGAACTCTCTGTATCTCAGGAAGCTAGTTTTATGGATTGCAGTCTTGCCTTTGGGATTGAAGCCTGTCACTTCCCAAATGGCCTAGGCAATCCTAATTGCCTAGGAAATTGAGGGTATTGGCAAGTCTCATACCAGTGATTTTCCTGGGAATTGAATGTTTTTACATCTTTAGTAAAAAAAAGGTCAAGCCTGTTTTCAGAGACAGATGTATATGGATTTCATAAACTGTTTGGTTCATTTTAAACCCAAACCTTCCATCTTTCTAATATTTCTTACCACACTCAGCTCACCCCCAAGTCAGATCATTTATGAACATATTAAATAGCAACAGTTCCAATATCGATCCTCACTGCCCACTTCCCCCCACTGCAAGAATTCTCCATTTCCTGCTCTAGATATACTTAAAGAAATGTTTATTGTTTGTCTTGATGCTTTTAGCAACCTGCTCCTCTAGTTCTCTTTCTGAATGCCTAAATATTGACTTGCCTTTCTTATGCCAGGATCTGTGGTCCCTTCAGTTCATTGGGGCAGAACTTCCGCTTTTTTAAAAAATCTAATTTTTATAGCTTCCTCGACTTTAGGGTCACCAGGTCCCTCCTGCAACTGGCATAGGATGGGGGGAGGGGACTTATTGGGAGGAGGAGGAGGGAGGCCCAGCCAATGCACAGTGACATGCCTATGTCACTGCCCACATGACCCGGAAGTGACGTCATCACGTCAGGGATGTCAGGGCGATGCTCTGGTAGTTGGGCAAAAACTCCATGGTAAATTTGGCTTCTACCACAGAGTTTTTGCCTGAATACCAGAGTATTGCCCCGATGGGCCTGACATGATGATAAGTCAGGTGGGCAGTGATATAGACACCTCCCTGACAATACTTCCTCTAAGCTGTGGAGTCTTGTGAGCAAAAATTCTACTTTGTGTGTTCCTGGCATTAAAGTTGTGAGCGAGCGATTTGACTGCTGCATCAATTAGTTTGCTCTGGAGCCCTCCTTCCTCAGCGAAGACAAGAATGTGTGAGCTGGAGGCTAAAAACCTGTGAGTGAGCTCAGCTTAGAGGGAACACTGGTCTCTGAATGTCAGCTGGATCTCCCACTTTTTTGGGGTCAAGTTCCCCCCCGCTGGCCATTTGATCAGCAGCGGGGCCTGGAGGCAGGGGACCCCCACCTCCACTGGGGGGGTCTGGCAAGTGGCAACCCTACTTGACTTGCATTGGCCCCGTTCACACGAGGGAATTTGGCCCAGAAGCAGGACGGTTTGGGGGCGGATCAAACTGCCGCGATCACACCACAACATCTGGGAAGCGTGGTGCTTCCGTCCCCAAACCGGCCCATCCATGGGATAAGGCGCATCAAGTTGGAACCACCTACCGAGGTGGTTCATCGCCTTGGTGCGCCTCAACCCGGGAGTCTGATCGCCGGCGCGTCCTTGCGCCGGCGCTTCCTGGGCTCCTAGCCAAACTGCGCATGCTCTGACATGCGCAGTTCGGCTGGCCGGCCGTCAGCTCTGTGTTTTCTCCCCGGCGTCTGATCGTGCCGGGGAGAAAACGCGGCGCGGCCAGGGGATCCGTGGGATCCCGCCGCGCCGTGTCAACTTTGACGCGGCTTTGAACAGCCACGGTTTGTGCCGCTTTTTCCCCTGCGTGTGGCAGGGGCCATTGTTAACCAAGCAGGCCTTCTTTTAGACTTGGCAGTGTTTTCCTAACCTGAGGAGTGCATTCTATCTGGGCTTCAATTAGTGTGGTTTTAAATAGCTTCTAAGCATTCTCTAGGGAGTTGACTCTCTTGTGGTCCCCTTTCACCTTCCTTTTAACTATTCCCCTCATTTTTGTAAAGTTTCCTCTTTTGAAATCAAATTTTACAATTTTGGAGTTTAGAGGCAACTTTCTATTGACATGTATGCTGAACCTAATAGCATTGTGGTTCCTGTCCCAATTGATGCAACAAGCTCTACATCTGTCACCAGGTTCTGAGCCCTGCTCAGAACCAAGTCCAAGATCACTATCCTTCTTGTTGGCTCTGTGAGCAGCTGTTCCAGTGTGCAGTCATTTATGATGGTTAGAAACCTAATTTCTACAGCAAGCCTTGAGCACATATTTGCCCAGTAAATGTGACGGTAGTTGAAGTCTCCCAGTATCATAACATTATCTGCTTTAGTCACCTCCCTTATTTCCTTCTCTATCTCAAAATCAGCCCCAAGGGTTTGATCAGGTGGGCAATAGTACAGCCCCACTTTTAAGTAAGCTTTAAGGCCCGGTATTTCCACCCATATCAGTTCTGTTGCGGAGTTTATTCCCCTATTGTTTTCTAACTCATTCAGTTCTATGCCCTCCTTGATGTACAGTGCAATACCCCTCCATCCCTCTCTGTCCTGCCTATAGAGCTGATACCCACGGATGTATGTCCTTTCTCAGGAAACTCAGAGTAGAGGGGTTTTCTGCTCCCACTCAGCCTCCCACACTGAGCTTCCAAGCTCAACTACCCCATTAGGAATCCTGTGTAAAGCACTGGTTGCAAGGCCCAGAGGGATCCTGAGTGCCTCTTACAGAGTCAGTCCACTAAATGAGCTCTGCTTTGCCTCTGAGAGCTGTGGCTCTACTCCCAGGAGGAGTCAGACAGTAGCAGGCAGCTGACTCACCTCACTCAAGCAGAAGGTCATCCCAGCAGGACAAAGTGCTCCTGATACACTCACCAAAATCTGGAAGAAGATTTTCACACAGACACAGCCCGAGCAACTCAGAAACCACACAATCTCAGGTTGGCAAACTCAGACCAATTTCCCACAACCCACTGTTCCGCCCTCGCTCTTCCTCCCCCCCCGATTGTATGTGTTGATTCCCCACTACTTGCTGCACTACTTGACCCGCAGCTTCACCCGTTTTCCCCTGCGTCTTTTTGATCCTGTTTTTTGAGGATCAAAAACATGCAGAACAGGGGTCATTTCCTGCAGGAGCGCACAGGAGTGGAGCTCTGGCAGTAAAGAGCCCAGGGGGCGTGCACATGCAATAAGCCCCACCCCCTGCTTCCAGCAGCCCTCAGTCAGAGTAAGAAGCAGCCAGGTAAGTTGCAGAGCCCCCCCCCCCGGGGGGCCCGGCCCAAAAACGTCCCGTGGCACCCTTAAGACCAAGTTTTATTCAGGTACAAGCTCTCCCTCCCCTGCAGGGATAGATCTGCCCCTTCCCCCCCCCCCCGATAGCTAGCAATCCAAAACAGTTGAGTGGCACCTTTAAGACCAAGTTTTATTTAGGTACAAGCTCTCCCTCCTCTGCAAGGACAGATCTGCACGTTCCCCTCCCCCAATAGCTAGCAACCCAAAACAGGCCAGTGGCGCCTGAGTGGCGGGTGTTGCCTTCTGACACACTTCCAGTGTGGCATATGCAAATAAGTTATGCTAATGAGCTCCTGCACCTCTTTTTCTACGAAATAACTCCTGATGCAGAGGGAATCGGGTGAAGCTGCAGGTCAAAATGCAGTCGTGCAGCAAGTAGTGGGGAATTGACACATACAACTGGGGGGGGGGGAAGGAAGAGCGAAGGCGGAGCGGCGGCTTGTGGGAAATTGGTCCTACTTTAAATGTGAAGCCCAGAAGGGACAGTCAGCAAGTTTGTTTCATTGCATCCTGCTGGCTCCAGTAACCTGCTTCATTGTGCATTTACTCAGAAGTAAGTCTAGCTGTGCTCAGTGGGTTTTCCTAGCTACAGTCTGCTTTCCGGGGCCTCCTGCTGAGCGTGTGGGCCAGGGGCCAGGACTTTCACTTGGAAGTTTTATATGCCATTATACCCCAAGAGCTTCTTCTGAGCAAAGCAGTGGATAATCTGAAGCACGGGAGGGCTGGATGGGGGGGGTGCCTTTTCCTCCTGTTACTACCCACCATCCCGATTCTCTCCTTAAGGCCACTCTACACAGGGCACTCACCCACCATGGGGATTCTGCTTGGAAACAGCATTTCTCTGGCAACAGGTCCCTGCCCTGGCCATAAACGTTAAAAGTACTTCCCTTGAGGATGATTAATTTGTCGCCAGATGGGCTCCAGTGACGACATCTTTAGGAACCTGTAAAGCATGTTTCAGCAGAGGCCATGATGGGCTGGCGGGAGAATTCACATTCCTGCGATCACAGTAACTCTGTTGTGCCTCCTCGATGATTCTGTTTTCCTTCTCCAGCCTGATTGCACCTTTTCCTTGGCTGATCCTTATCACGGGAACAAGCTTCACCAAACAACTTCTCGTCTTCCACCTTCAAATTCCTCTTCCTCGAGATACCTGCCTGCCCTGACCTGGGTAGCCCGGGCAAGCCCAAACTCATCAGATCTCGGAAGGTAAGCAGGGTCGACTTTTGCAAGTACTCAGATGGGAGACCTCCTTGGAATACCAGAGGCGGGAGGCAGGGGCAGGCTTTATTCAGCCACCTCTTTGAATATCCTCCATGTTCCCAGTAGGGGTCAGTAACCAGAGGTCACCAAGACTTCCATGCACACATACACTCGTGCACACACACACGCACATATAAAAATCACCCAAAAAAAACCCTTAAAAAAGAGATAACTTGCCTATGAGAATTAACATAAGAAGTAGCTCTTTATTAAGGATGGAGCACGGGACTAGTTATTGAGGTGTAGTAACTCACAAACACTGAGCAGTTGGACTTAAAAGTCACCGGGATCAGAAGCTGAACTCTTTACACTATGTGTGACTGTGCCGTCTTTGAGGAGACCCAAAAGGCCGCAGTGGCTTAGAGTTTAATATGCTGAGCTGCAGACCGGAAGGTCTGTAGTTCAGCAGTTTGAGACCCGAGTGCCGCGTGACAGAGTGAGCTCCCATCTGTGGCCCCAACTCCTGCCAACCTAGCAGTTTGAAAGCAAGAAATTGCAAGTAGATAAATAGGTACCGCTTCGGTGAGAAGGTAACTGCATTCCGTGCGCCTCGGCGTCTAGTCATGCCAGTGGTCATTTTGTAGAAAAAGAGGTTCAGGAGCTCATTAGTGTAACTCATTAGCATAACTTATTTGCATATGCCACACCCCCTGACATCACCGGAAGTGTGTCAGAAGGCAACACCCACCACTCAGGCTCCACTGGGCTGTTTTGGGTTGCTAGCTATTGGGGGGGGGGGGGAATGTGCAGATCTGTCCTTGCAGAGGAGGGAGAGCTTGTACCTGAATAAAACTTGGTCTTAAAGGTGCCACTGCACTGTTTTGGACCGAAGGGCCAGGGGGGCCCCTCTGCAACGTGTCTGGCTGCTTCTTGTTCTGACTGAGGGCTGCTGGGAGCAGGGGGTGGGGCTTGTTGCATGTGCCCGCCCCCTGGGCTCTTTACTGCTGGAGCTCCACTCCTGTGCGCTCCTGCAGGAAATGACCCCTGGTCATGCCAGCCACATGACCACAGAAACGTCTACGGACAGCGCTGGCTCTTCAGCTTGGAAACGGAGATGAGCACCACCCCCTAGAGTCGGATTCGACTAGCTTTCAAGTAAGGGAAACCCTTTACCTTTACCTTTTAAAAAGTAATTGCAGAGTTTACAGCCCTGGGGGATGTTATCAGCCAACAACAAGTGATGTTCCCAAGAAAGCAGAGTACTGTTTCAGGGTTACTCTTCTTCTAGTTAATGCCCCCATTGAGTATGAGGGCCAGAAGAATCGGCCACAATATTTCTCTGCCTATTTTGTTAAGGAAGCAAACGCCATATTGTTGTGGGATCCAGATCCCGTGCAGGTTCGTGAACATTCCATTAAAAAAATACAGTAAAACAGCCATAGATCTCCTTGGGGACACCTCCTTCAGTTTGATGTCCCTGAGGAAGGAACTTATTTTCCCTGTGCGGAAAATTGGTCACCATGGCAATGTGAGGATGGTGCCAGTTCACAGAGGGGACACTAGATGGGGCCAAAGATCCTTCAACAGCAGAATCTCCCCCCCCCCCTCCTAGCTAGGTGGAATTGAATGAAAAGAGATGGGGAATGAAGCAAAGCAAGAGCAAATGAGGGAGAAAAGAGGCACCAGTTAAAGCACTGCCGAAGGGGTCCCACCGAGCATCATCCACGGGGGACAACCCCACACTGATGGAAAAC
The DNA here is from genome assembly GCF_001447785.1 of Gekko japonicus. Lineage (NCBI taxonomy): Eukaryota > Metazoa > Chordata > Lepidosauria > Squamata > Gekkonidae > Gekko > Gekko japonicus. Next base: position 139,185 of record NW_015164724.1, on the reverse strand, counting down.
TTGCCCCCTTCAGAACAGTGACACCGAGGCAGCAGAATCCTCAGAGAGCGTGTGAGGAGGAGAGCTGGAAGAATCAATATTGCAGCCCATAAACGTGAGCATCTGAGGATAGCAGTTTAAGGGACAAGTTTAATGTTACACGCAAATCCACGGAGCAAAAGTTCAGAGACTCATTTGCTAAGAAAAAGCAGCTTCAACAGGGGGTCATTTGGAGCGGGAAAATCAACTCTTCTCCGCCCAGCCCAGTCTTCATGAAAATTCTATGATCACTAGACTTTCCCTCTGGCAGGGTGGGGTGGCCAGGTCTTCCACTGGAGCCCTGGGTTCTGGACCCCCTCTGCTGACCAGCGGAGCTTTTGTTGTTATTCAGTTGCACAGTCGAGTCCGACTCTTCGCGACCCCATGGACTAGATCACGCCTTCCGGTCTTCCGCCGTCCTCTGAAGTTTGCTCAACTTCATGTTTGTTGCATCTATGACACTGTCTAACCATCTCATCCTTCGCCGTCCCCATCCTCTTTGACCTTCAGTCTTTCCCAGCATCAGGGTCTTCTCCAGTGAGTGCTCCCTTCTCATTGGGTGGCCAAAGTATTTGAGCTTCAGTTTCATCATCTGGCCTTCCAGGGAACAGTCAGGGTTGATTTCTTTTAGGATTGACTGATTTGATCTTCTTGCAGTCCAAGGGACTCTCAAGAGTCTTCTCCAGCACCATAGTTCAAAAGAATCTATTCTTCGGTGCTCGGCCTTCCTTATAGTCCAACTCTCGCAGCCATACATGACTACTGGGAATACCATTGCTTTGACCATGCAGACTTTTGTTGGCAGGGTGATGTCTCTACTTTTTATCATGCTGTTTAGGTTCACCATCGCTTTCCTCCCAAGGAGCAGGCGTCTTTTAATTTCATGGCTGCTGTCACTGTCTGCGGTGATCTGGGATCCCAGGAACGTGAAGTCTGTCACTACTTCCACGACTTCCCCTTCTATTTGCCAAGGAGTGATGGGGCCGGACGCCAGCGGAGCAGCGGGAGTAGAATAAAGAGAAAAGCAACATCACAGCAATACTGTGACTTCCCTTCCAGTTACACACCCAGAAGTGACATCACGGCATTGTGTTGATGCTCTACAAGTTTCCCAGATTTGAGAAATTCCTAAAGCATTGGCCATGACTCCATTTTGTCACATCTGGGCGCATAACTGAAAGGGATGTTACAGGATTGTGCACATCAGTGTCCCTCTGCCCCATCTCCCAAACCCAGACCTTGAGCGTGGAGCCTGGGGTGGTTTAGGGAGAACATAAGGACATCAGAGAAGCCAATGTTGGATCAGGTCAGTGGCCCATCCAGTCCAACCCTCTGTCACACAGAGGCCAAAAATACCAGGAGCCATCAAGAGGTCTATCAATGGGGCCAGGAGGACACTAGAAGCCCTCCACTGTTACCATCCATGCTTGTAGCTGCCACCACCTCCTGGGGCAGTGAACTCCATGTGTAAGGAGGGACCTCAGCAAGGGAGAATGGCCATGGGAATCCATGCTTCAAAGAAGCCATCATTGCTGCATAGGCAAAGTGGGAAGTTGTTTTGTTCTTCCCATTGAATTCAATGGGAGTATTTTAACTTTCACATGTTGGCATGATTCTCCACTGGTTTTGGATGTGGGCCCTTGGCAGGTTTGCCAACAGGCCTGGAGAAAAATGACTTGTTCTTTTCATATACCAGCTGTAATTATTTTTTCTCTGTTTCAAATTGCTGTAATCCTAATCTTATTGTTTATTAGATGTCTCATGTGAATTATTGCATTCTTACACTGTGTAACCCATTTTGAGTCTCAGTGAGAAAGACAGACCATATATAAAGTCAATAAAATAAAGTGCATACGATCCGGCTGTGAGAAGAAGAAGAAATTGGATTTATACCCTGCCCTTCACTCGGAGTCTCAGAGCGGCTTACAAACTCCTTTCCCTTCCCCTCCCCACAACAAACACCCTGGGAGGTAGGTGGGGCTGAGAGAGCTTTGAGAGAAACTGCTCTTTTCAAGAACAGCTCTGACAGAACTATGGCTTGCCCAAGGTCATCCAGCAGCTGCAAGTGGAGGAGTGGGGAATCGAACCCGGTTCTCCCAGATTAGAGTCCATGCATGTAACCACTACACCAAACTGGCTCTTTTCTAAGTGAACAAACATAGGCTCAAGTAACAGCAGAATGATCCCTGAGGTGCCCATAGGTGGGATCTTCTCCCAGCAACTTTCAATCTTTGGAGCAAACACAAAACACCACAACCCTCCCCTCTGTGAATAAGATTCCTGTGGGCTAGCAATATATTAGCCAAAGAAGATTTGTGCTCCCTTACCTCTGGACCTAAATTCCTTATTATGTGTCTCCTGTCAAAAACAATTTCCCCAGGAAATCGGTTCCGGTACGGCGCGCAACGGGTGGATCCTCGGGCTGCTCCGAGACCCCGACCTCTTTTTGCTTCTTTGGGAGCCCCTCGGATGGGGGGAGCGCCGTCAGACTTCCTGCAGAGAGGTCCAATAGCAGGGGGCTTTGTTCCGGCCCCTCCCGTCCTCGGCAAATGCAGTGGGGTGTCCGTTACCACCCTGATGCGGGAGCGTCTTGTGGGAGATCATGGACGCCATGATCTACTAGCAGCGACCATCCGGCTTGTTTTTAAAGAGTTTTGGATTTACAGCTTATGTATTCAGCACAACGCAAGGAGGCTACTTATCCACATATGAGCAAGGAAAAATTGGCAAATTTGTATTTTAATACCCCCAGCAAATATTCTCAAGTATAAGAAAGTGGCCTGGAAGCAACTGGAAACGAGATCTGAAGTGAAATGGCGGGGGTTAAGAGGAATTCCCCCCCCCCATGTTTGAACTGCTTCTGCATGTTGGAAGTAATAATTGGTGAACCACTGAATTATAAACAAGGCAATAAATGGTGAAAAATGGGAGTAGCAAAATGGAGCTGACTGAAGGTGATGAAGAGTTAGATCCAGAAACAAAAATTGAAACACTATGAAACCATTTAGAAATTTTCTGATAAAAGAAATTACTCAAGCTGTTCAAGATGCTTGTAATAACGTGGTTGAAAATGATCAAAGAGCAAAGCAAGATACAAATAAAAATGAAATCCAAATCCAAAATATACAGAGTCTTGCGAGGAAAGGGATGGTTGTTGGGAAAGAAAGAGTGAGGTGCTCGAAAACCAGCCAGCATTCATGGAAGAAGGGACTCAAGAAATAGCTATGGATGGGACTTCCGGTCTGTGGCTCAGCGATGGCGGAGGCTCTCCCCTATCACTGGGGAGGCAGTGGGGTTGGAGGGGTGCCACCTCAAGTGACACCCCCAGGTGAGCCTTAGTGAAAGGCTCCAAGCCGGGGGCACTGGAGGAACGACCTCTTCGACGGCGTGATGCCGGAGAATTGAGACGCTCCTTTGCCCCAATCGGTCCGCCCCCTGAGAGGCTCGGTTTTTACCGAGCTCAGCTGATGCCGGCCGGGACAAGCAGTGAGGGTCAACGATTTATCGAAGCTACAAGGAGTCTGGATGCAGACCGTCAATGAACCAGAGAAAGAGTCAAGCGAAAAAGTTTTAAAAGTGAGTTCTCCTCCCCCCACTCGTCTGGAAGCGGCGCCGGGGACGATCCCCCGGCGTAAACAAACTGAACTGTGTTAAAAAAAACAGGGGGGGGGAGGAGAAAAGAAGATTGTAACAGTGTGCTAGAGACTTAGCTGTGTTTGCAGAAAAACTTGAGCGCTTTTTCGAAGAAGAGTGAAGGAGGTCTTCTAGTGTAAACAAAGTGGAAAATGGCCAGCGCGCGGAGAAAACTAGGCAGACAAGTTGGGCGGGGCGGTCAAAGTCCGAGGATCGAGGAGACAGGAGACGAAAAACTTAAAGAGACAGTGCACGATACCAAAAAAGTCAAAAAGAAAGTTGGTCTGCTAGAACAGAGACAAGACTTACAAGAACGCAGATTGCTGAATCTTCAAATGGAAAAAGCAAACAAGATACTCAGGTTTCAGGGGATAGCTGAATCGCAAGGAGAAAACTTGAAAAAGATGTTGGCAGAGCTCATCGCACCGGCGATAGGTTGCTCATCGGCAGAAGCGGAAGCAGAGATTGAGGTGGTCTATCGATCATACTCAAAATATATTAAACGGAATAACCTGCCGGGTGAAATTGTTGTCAAGTTTCTCCAAAGACAGACGAGAGATGATATTCTAAAAGCAACAGCAGCTAATCCCCTGCAGCTGGGAACTACACCCATCAGGGTTTTGAAAGACACTCCGTTTGAAGTTTGTGAAAAAAGAAAAGCGTATAAAGAATTGATTTCAACCTTGCAGACCGACCAGATTTCATACTCCTGGAATTTCCCAGAGGGTGTTGTGTTCAAATACAGAGATAAAGGGGGGGAAATTGACTCGATTTTTAAAGCAGAAGAATGGCTGAAGCGGTTCTTTGGAGCGCAAGCAATGGCTGAAGCGGTTCTTTGGAGCGCAAGAAGAAGGACAGCAAGGAGAGGGCGGCGGAGCAGGCACCACAGAAGACAAGGACGGAGACCAGGGAGCAACAGGTGGCGAGGCCAAACAAACATATGATCTGCGGCTTAGAGGACCAAAGTAACTCTTTATAAACTTGAGATTTGCAAACAAAGATGAAGATGAAAGAACTCTGAGCACACATAGAAGACGATGGAGAGAATACTAACACAGACTTACTAACTTCCGATTACATTGACTTAAAC
>NW_015164724.1:133838-133946 GCF_001447785.1 Gekko japonicus | reverse complement strand
AGAGCCTCTCCCTGTGATCTTAATGCTAAAATTACATTTAGAAAATGGCAACAAGCTATTTGGATGCAGGTTGACGACCAGCACTATGCTTTTCAAGACATAACAGAA
>NW_015164724.1:133335-133544 GCF_001447785.1 Gekko japonicus | reverse complement strand
ATAGATTCATCAAGGTAGCTGATTATGTTTTCTATCAATGTAATAACTAATAATACCTATACTGTAAAAAGAGTAGCTAAGTATACAGAAAAGATAGATATGAATTTTTGGAGTTCTGCTTTTGCTCTTAAAGGGATAGAATGAATTTAAATCTATTGTTTGTGTAGCAGTTCAAACGGAGCTTAAGATACCAAACGATTTAACAGGAA
>NW_015164724.1:128494-133113 GCF_001447785.1 Gekko japonicus | reverse complement strand
CAGTGCCATCAGGAGGTCCACCAGTGGGGCCAGGACACTGTTGTCCTGAAGCCCTCCCACTGTTGACCCCCTCCAAGCACCAAGAAGACAGAGCATCCCTTGCCCCAGAGTCCCTATCTATACCTTGTGGCTAATAGCCACGGATGGACCTCTGCTCCATATGCTTATCTAATTCTCTTTTGAAGCCGTCCATGCTTGTAGCCGCCACCACTTCCTGTGACAGTGAATTCCATGTGTTAATCACTCTTTGGCTAAAGAAGTACTTCCTTTTATCCGTTCAAACCCGACCACTCGGCAATTTCCTTGAGTGCCCACGAGTTCTTGTATTGTGAGAAAGGGAGAAAAGTACCTCTTTCTCTACCTGCTCTGTCTCTCTATTAATTCAGATTTGACTATTGTGAATGTATAATGAATTTATTAATCATGATCTGATTATTGCGAAGTGCTAAACATATATATATATATATATATAGTCTTCTTTTTTAAAAAAACACAATTTCCCCAGAAATAAGAGTTCTGCAGGATTATTGTGAAACACTGGCTGTGGTCACATTGGCAGCTTGGCACTATATGGTGCTGCCCCTAATTGTACCGGTTTAAAGTGCTGAGGGGCATATCATCCAGACAGCACACCCTGCTGTGGGTTACCCATGCAGACATCCCATGGTCAAGAATCCACATTACTGCAGCACCTCACTGAGCGCACTGCCTGGAATTTTTTCAAAAAGCATGTGTGCACATGTGCTCTCATGAGCACGCATGAGCACACATACACATATGGGCAAAAATTTAAAAAACTCTCCCTAGAGGCAGGAACAGATCTGCAGGTTCAGACTGCCACTTCTGTTCTGTATGCGCACCCCCACATTCAGACATCCGGCCATGCGCAGTGAATGCACGGAGTACCAAAAACACCACTTGTGATGTATTTTAACCCAGCTCCAAGTCATCCCATGATGGGATGACTATGCTGGGGGAACGCCTGACAGATGTGGCTGTGTGACTGCGCCCATTTGATCTGGAGGGGAGGGGGGGCTGCGTCAGGTCAAACTGCTCGTGAGATCACAGCCACTTTCCTGTTCTTCTCTCTGTCTTCTCCTTTACTTTCTTTTGAGCCTGCTACAATACCTTTTTTATTCCTTCATTTCTCAATCTCACTCTCTGCTTTACTCCAACATGACTTCACTCCCCCCTCTCCTGCTAACTGCTAATTCTGTTCTAGTCAATTGCATAGAGAATTCACCCTTGGAAGATTCACCCTTCACACTGTTTACCTCAACCTCCTCCTTTTTAATGAGAAAATTTAGACCTGATAGACGTGTGACAGATTTCACACCCTCATGCCAATTGTCAGTTCTGTGCACCTCTCAGGTCTGTGCCCTAGGCAGCCGTCTAGTTGGCCTAATGGTAGCGCCAGCCCTGGCCTCCCACCAGACACATGCTGCTGCTATGTGGGTTCAAGATGGGCTGTAGAGGCACTGCATTCTGCTTTAGAGCTCACAGGGGGCAGTGCAGGAGAGGTCCCTCCTGATCTCACTGCTGCACCCCAAAGAGCTCAGTAAAATGTCTTAAGTCAGCCCTGAGGACTTGATCAACAGTCTGACATCCAAACAGTGGCTGATGGAATCTCTATGTGCAGTTCTGGTCACTACAACTTAAAAAGGATATTATAGCTTTGGAAAAAGTACAGAAAAGGGCAACTCGAATGGTAAAAGGGTTGGAACACTTTCCCTATGAGGAAAGGTTAAAGCACTTGGGGCTCTTTAGCTTGGAGAAACGACGACTGAGGGGTGACATGATCAAGGTTTATAAGATTATGAATGGGATAGAGCAGGTACACAGTACAAGAACTCGTGGGCACTCAATGCAGACAGGAGGTGAGTGTGATCGCGTTTCAGCCGGCATAAACTGCACCGGTTCCAACCGGTACAGTTTATGCCGGCTGAAATGCCCCATCTGAATGCACCCAGAGTGTTGGACTGGATGGGCCTTTTGCCTGATCCAACATTGGTGTCTCTTATGTTCTCTTCTCCCAGAGACAACTTATCCTATGCCAGTTGAAGGGATGACAGATTCCACGGGCCCACATAGTTCCCTCTAAGCTGAGTTGGTGTGAGCTAGCTCACAGATTTTTAACCTCCGGCTCACACATTTTTGTCTTAGCTCAGGAAGGGATGGCTCCAAAGCAAACTGATTTATGCAGCAGCCAAATCACTTGCTCATAACTTTAATGCCAGTAGCTCACAAAGTAGAATTTTTGCTCACAAGACTCCACAGCTTAGAGGGAACATTGCCCACCACCCTGTTCACTCTCTTATCTTTTGTTGCGGCAACTGCCAGAAACTGTTGACTGCCTTGGAGAAGGCTGCAGAATATGTCTCACCTGTGTCTGTGGCACATTTACCAGTTCTCCTCCAGCCGAAGCCCATAAAGGGGCAAACCCTGGCCAAGAGTCAAAGGGCTCCTGTCTGTCAGGAACATCGCCAGGGGCTCACTGGGGCTCGCAGCCTGATTACTGTAAATAATTGGGTATTTTGTCATTGTGGCCTAAAAGAACAGCATAAGAACTGTATTGTTGAGCACTGCCGGTGAGGAGCCATAAGCCGAATCAGCTTGGCAGTGTTATGACTAATGGTTTTATTCATCCAAATAATATGATCTTTTTCCCTCTGAAGTGTAGTGTTCAATTGATTTTTAGATGGTTATTATTAGAAGGCGGACTGGTTGTGTAACTAGAAATAAGTTAAATCCTGTGTAGGTAATGTGAAGTACTAGGTGTGGGATTCGGCCTCCTTTCTTGGTAGAAAAGGGTCAGACGTTGATCTGTTAAAGTGAGTGACTCAGCATGACTGGGTGGCCGGGGGGGGGGGGAATACATCACTCCAAGGGGGTTATTGGTGTTATCTCCTTGAATGGGATGCCTCTCTTTGTCTTAACCTGGGAGCTGCCCTCTGACCCCTCCTCTTTTTCTCCCTTTGTCCTCTGTCTTCACATGGCTTTCCATGGAGACACATATCTCTCCAGGTCTCTCCTGAGATACAATGCCAGTTTGGTGTAGTGGTTAAGTGAGCTGACTCTAATCTGGGAGAACCAGGTTCGATTCCCCACTCCTCCACTTGCAGCTGCTGGATGACCTTGGGCAAGCCAGAGTTCCGTCAGAGCTGTTCTTGCTTTGTCCTCTGTCTTCGCATGGCTTTCCATGGAGACACATATCTCTCCAGGTCTCTCCTGTAGATACAATGCCAGTTTGGTGTAGTGGTTAAGTGAGCTGACTCTAATCTGGGAGAACCAGGCTTGATTCCCCACTCCTCCACTTGCAGCTGCTGGATGACCTTGGGCAAGCCAGAGTTCTGTCAGAGCTGTTCTTGAACAGAGCCGTTTCTGTCAAGAGCTCTCCCAGCCCCACCTACCTCACAGGGTGTCTGTTGTGGGGAGGGGAAGGGAAAGGAGTTTGTAAGCCGCTCTGAGACTCCCGAGTGAAGGGCAGGGTATAAATCCAATCTCTTCTCTTTCTTCTTCATACTCCCACAAAAATGATGCCAGACAAGCTGGCCACTTGTGACAGGGTAAGTACTCTTTAGATGAGGCTTCTCCCTCTTCTTTTGACTGCAATGCGAACTCGATCAACTTGAAGAAATGCAAGTTTTTACCTTTTGCAATATACTTCTTGGGAGATATATTTACTGTACTCAGTATCACACTTCCATGACTGGGCAAAACTCTGCTATATTAACCAAATATCCCAAATAGATATATCCAAAGAGAGGATGAAAGAGGGAAATGCAGACTGGAGTTCATCTAAAGGCCAACCGAAGAATACTGCTGCCTCTCTCATCAATAATGTAGGAATGGTGGATACTCACAAGGTGACTGAAAACTGGGTTAAGAGGGAGCTTTCCTTTGCTGAGAACATAACAAAACCAGAGATACGGCCTCTTGGCTGTCTCTGAGGAACCACTTTTCTTAGTAAAATCATTGAAGGAAAACAGTTGCTGGTGAGATCTTTTTTTTTTTAACTGCCCCCAAAGACGCAGGGTTTTATTAAAAAATTTCACATATAATATACAAAAAACATACAAAATATACACTAACATACATACATATACATGGGGTTCCCCCCCCCCGCTTTTTAACGTGTTAATAACAGTGCCTAATCCGCGTTACTATCTGTTTCTTGTGTCCTGTGTAAGTAACCTTCTATCTCTAGCTTCATAAAACATGTACATTTAGTAAGTCAATAGTCTGTCCCTAATGATTTGCCTACAACATTTGCTTATCATCCTTATACTAATAGCGAAAGGCGCCCCCTGCGTGCGGATATCTAAATCCGCACATCGGGGGCACCTGGGGGGCGGGGAGATTTTCGTGCACATTTGGGGCGATCCCCAGGTGTGCACAAAAATCTGAAAAGTGTAAAAAAAAATATGGGGGATATTTAAATCCCCAAAAAAGTAACAGAGCGTCCCCTGCGCATGCGCAGGGAACGCTCTGCGAACTGCCTCGCCGCCGCTGCCGCCGCCTCCGCCTCCGCAAGAGGATGGGAGGGCAGCAGAAGGCTTTGGCTGGCGGGCGGGCGAGGCCCAGCGAGGCCCTGCGGCCACAAACCGCTCGGGCCCCCC
>NW_015164724.1:100499-128444 GCF_001447785.1 Gekko japonicus | reverse complement strand
GTGGAGGAGACCGAAGGGGGGGAGAGGAGATGGGGTGGGGTGGAGGAGACCGAGGGGGGGGAAGAGGAGATAGGCGAGGCCTAGTGGCTGACAGCCACTTGGGCCTCGCCGTCCGAGCCGGGGGTGGGTGGGGTGGAGGAGACCAAGGGAGGGGGAGGAAGAGGAGATCGGCGAGGCTTACCTGCTGCTGCTGACTCCTCCTCCTCCTCCTCCTCCTGATCTGCGTGGAGCTCTTCTCCCCCCCGCGTGAGTATCGCGGGACCCCTTACTTGTACCAGTTATAAAACTGTGTCCGAGTATTCTGAAATGTCGATTCCGTTGCACCTTTTATCATTAAAGTCAATTTATCCAGTTCCGCAGCCTCTAGAAGCTGCTGGTGAGATCTGAAGGAAGATGATAGGCAAATAGACAACGCTGCTGTCATTGGAGACTGGAGGACCAAGTGAAAAACTCGGGGTCCTGATTATTTGGTTGGAAATAAGGCTGATCCAATTCTTTAAGATCTATATTATGTCAAAAGATCCAAGGACCAGGGTGGGTAGTAGAATAAGTAATGTTCAAGTAATAAATACTGTGATAAGTGAGAGGAATTTCACATTACCCTTTTTAACCATTTTGAAGCCATTTTTGATCCGTCATGGAGTAAACCGGTATAGGGCTGCCATTTCACACATGGCTTTCCCCTTCCGGTAAAGAGCTGGATCTGAAGCGGTTTGCCATTTCAGACTGCATCGCTTTTCCCCGCTTTTTCCGCGCCGTTTTTCACCCATGCAGGTGATCTCCAGCTTTTTTTTTTAACATTTGCTCTAGAGCACTATAGCACTATAACAAAACACTCCAGGCATTTCAATGGGGTTGATATAATGCTGTTGCGTTTTAGTGTTTTAGCGTTATAGCGCTATAGTGTTATAGCACTATAATACTATAAAGTGAACGTTAAAAAAAAAGCTGGAGATCGCCCGCGCGGGCGAAAAACGGCGGGGAAAAGCGCATCATAACCAGGAGATGAAACTGAAGACTACTTGGAAGTGGTTAACAGGTAAAATGCTTCAGCCCCGTTTCCTAAACGGGACAGAAGGGTTTGTGTCTGAAATATATTCCGGTAGGGAACCGGTTCTAAAACGTTTCTGTCTGAAATGACAGACCAGAAACCGTTTGGGAACAGTTCCTCTTCCGGATTATATCGTCTGTCTGAAATTCCTCTGAGAGAATTTTCCAGCTGGCCCTTGCCAAAAATGCTAAATCTATAGGATAGGTTATTTGTAATTTAGATCAGTTTTTTAAAAATTCTTTTGCTGTTTTAGCTATAAATTGTAATAAATAAAGAGCCAGGGGAACATCCCGCCAGGTTCAAAGAAGACCTTTCTATGCCTAATTATTTCATGGGGAACATGGATTAAAATCTTTCAAAGTAGTTCTGTGAATTATGTGTGAGGTTAAAGGAATCTCAATGAGATAAATGTGGTGAAATCCTGAAATAAATCTAGGGAAGAACAAAATAAAAATATACTCTTGTTTGAGGTGGGTCAAAAGAGGACGAGGGTAAAAAAGGGTAGATTGAATTTTGAATTCAGGAGAAACAAGTAAAGAAATGTAAGAAACAACTGGTAAATTTTCATTTTAGAAAGGTATTCAGACTTTGCTAAGTAGCAAACTGGGGTGGGGACTACTAGTAAAGAAAAAGGAGATGCAAGACGGATGAAGGATGGAGTCGCCTCAGGTAGTGGAGGAGCAACAGGAATATACCAGATGAATTATTAAAAGGAGGGAATTACTAAAAGAAGGCTGCGGTCACACGGAGCAGTAGCCATGCTACTGCAACGGAAGATAGGCGGATTTTCCTGGCGTGATCTCATCGCCACATCTGAGAAGCGTAGAGCTCCCGTGGCGAACCCGAGGCTTCCCTCCGAAGATGCGTGGTTAAAAACTAGTACCTTGGAAGTACTGGTTTCCGGAAACCGCGGGGCAAGGGCGGGCGTCTGATCACGTTTCCGGTGGCATCCAGCGCCCGCCCATGCCCCATTGCGAAAAGGTTTTTTCCCCCCCAAGTCTCCAGGGATGCGCACAAGCACCCAACGAGGCATGTGCATACTTCCATTTTTTTAAAAAAACAAACACAACCCCGTTTGCCATGCCGCACCGCTTCTTTGGCACATCGTGTGATCAGCACCTCCCTTCTAACCACGGGACCTCGACGGGACCGCGAGGGGACGCCTGATCGCGCAGTTGCGTGTTATTTCGCTGTGGGGCAAACAGCCACGCCTCCCCCCCGCGATATCCGGCCCGTGTGACTGGGGCCTGAGGTGAGTTTAGAGAATTATTCCTTTTACAAATGAAGCATGACTTTAGTTGCTGTGGATTTTCCGGGATGTGTAGCCGTGGTCTTGGCATTGTAGAACCTGACATTTGCCAGTAACTGTGACTGGCATCCTCAGAGGTATAAACACAAAAAGATGGAATACTCTCTGTGTCAAGGTGAGAAGAAAATGGTAGGCACTAAATTTATATCTACTCCAGAAGGTGAGTAGGGCTGAGCCATTGTCTTTTTTTTTTTTGAACAAACCTTTTATTTTTTTGGATATAATATCACATTTAACATTGACTTTCACTTATCCAATACCCATATTTCCCTTTCCCCCCTCCCTTGCAAGTGGCTTCCCACAGTGCTCAACCCTTTTTCCCTTTACAATACTTATATTTGCTTAAACATTTTAAAATTGCTTAAATGTTATAGATAACACTTCTATCAATATTGTTCTAGATACAGTAAATTGTGTTTAACATCCCAGTTTTCCTCTAGATAGTCTTTAAAATCTTTCCAGTCTTCAAAAAATTCTTGATCTTCTTTGTTACTCAACTTTCTTGTTATTTTGTCCATTTCTGCCATAAATAACACTTTTTGAATCCAGTCTGAGATCTCGGGCGTTTTCTCTTGTTTCCAGCATTGTGCATACACCATTCTCGCCATCGTTATCAGGTACCAGAACATAGTCTCTTTTTTAATATTTAACTCCTCCATTTTCAATCCTAACAATAAAATCTCTGGTTCTTTTTTAAAACTACACTTAAACATTTTCTGCATTTCACAATGAATTTTTGACCAGAAATCTATCGCTTCTTCACATGTCCACCACATATGATAAAATGAGCCCTCATGTTTTTTACATTTCCAACACTTGTTTGAAATATTTTGGTTCATATTTGCTATCTTTTTCGGTGTCATATACCATCTATACATCATTTTATAACAGTTTTCTTTAATATTGGTACATGTTGATATTTTTATATCATTTCCCCACAAATATTCCCAAGATGTCATGGTTACCTCCTTATTCATATTAAGAGCCCATTTAAGCATTTGCTCTTTAACCATCTCATCTTCCATTTTAACAGGATTTTATACATGTTAGAAATCATTTTTCTCCCTCTGTTCTCCCACACAGATTCAATTTCATTTTTCTCTTCTCTAAAACCATACATTTTTTTATCTGCTCTAAACAGATTTCTAATCTGTAAATAGCCCAACCAGACATATTTAAATTGAATCTCATCCTGGTCTTTCATTACCCATTCTGTCCCTTCCTTTTTTATCAAGTCTCTGTATGGCAATAATTCTTCACCTGGGCTGAGTCATTGTCTTGTAGGCGTTCCCCAGGCTATGGACATGGTAATGGAGGAGCTTTCCTGAGGAGGTTCTTTTGTTTCCTGAGGAGGTTTCCTGCTTCCTGAGGAGGCTGTTGAAATTCTAATCTTATCTGTAGTGCTAGTGTCTGATGTAGAGCCTTTTGTGTTTTTCAGGACAGGAAACCATGCCCGATTTATTTTTAAACTCTCTTCTTTCCTGTTGAAATTATGTTTATGTTTGTGAATTTCAATGGCTTCCCTGTGTAATCTGACATGGTAATTGAATCTGACAGGGTAATCAGCCCTACCCACCTTCTGGAGTAGATATAAATTTACTGCCTACCATTTTCTTCTCACCTTGACACAGAGAGTATTCCATCTTTCTGTGTTTATACCTCTGAGGATGCCAGTCACAGTTACTGGCAAAACGTCAGGTCCTACAATGCCAAGACCATGGCCACACAACCCGGCAAATCAGCAACTAATGAACTCCGGCCGTGAAAGCCTTCGACAACCTATTGAAGCATAACATATTTATCCATTTCTCCGTATGTTATCTATCGTTCACCATTCTCATTGAGAGTCAAGGTAACTCAGTACTATCAACAGGATGAAGAGACATCTGATAAACAACGTGATAGGACTAGGATTGCAGAAAGCTGGAACATGGCGCAAGTATTAAACCTGACATTTATTTATTTATTTATTTATTATTAAACTTATACCCTGCCCTCCCAGCTACGCAGGCTGTCACGGCAGGACCAGGGGGCGTGACACAAGCAAGCAAAAGTCCAGGAACAGTCCGAGGTCAAGCCGGGCAAACCAGGTAGCAAGGTTCAAGCAGGTTTAAATCACAGTCCAAAAGCAGGGTCAGACATACCAAAGTTTCAAGTCCATAAATCACAACAATACCAGAGGAGTCAGAGATGAACGCAGGGTCAACAAAGCCAAAGGTCAAAAGCCGAGGATCAAGCCGAGAAGAATTCCACAAGGTCTGGAGCAGAGATGCAAGGATTCAGGTCCTGAACAAACGACGTTTGCCAGCACAAATGACTGCTGGCAACAGACTTGCATATATACAGTGCTAGCTAATCAACTCATTAGCTAGCCAGGAGTGAGGACAGGATCCTGTCAGTAATCAGGGCTAAGAGATCTTCTGGCACGCATGCGTGCATTCTGCCTTCGCTCTCTCAGCTGTTGTCTTCTTACATTCCTGAGCCTGGTTACAGGTGGAGGCGAGTCTGATGATGAATTACTGGGCTGCAGCAGAGACTGATCCCTTGCAGGTGTTCCCTGGGAGGCTCTATCCTCCTCACCACTTAGATAGCTTTCAGCTACAGGATCCAGTCTTTGCCCTTCTGCTGCAGTACTGTCCTCAGGAGCCTGTTCAGGGTCCTCAGGAGCCTGTTCAGGGGCATCAGCAAAGGCAGGCATGACATCAGCAGGGGCAGGCATGACACAGGCTCAGGGCGGCTTACATTCATTAAAACATTGTACATAGTATATAAATAACAAAATCTGGTAAAATTGTCATAAAACAATTCGAAACAATGTGCAAAATGGCACTAAAAAAGATAAAGGTTCCCTTGCTCGAAAGCCAGTCGAGTCCGACTCTAGGGTTGCGGTGCTCATCTCCGTTTCAAAGCTGAAGAGCCAGCGCTGTCCGAAGACGTTTCCGTGGTCATGTGGCCGGCATGACTAAACACCAAGGTGCACGGAACGCTGTTACCTTCCCACTGAAGCGGTACCTATTTATCTACTTGCAACTTCTTGCTTTCGAACTGCTCGGTTGGCAGGAGCTGGAACTAGAGATGGGAGCTCACTCCATCATGCGGCACCCGGGTATCGAACTGCTGAACTACCGACCTTCCACAGCCTGCAGTTCAGTGTCTTAACCACTTGAGCCACCGCAGCTCCTAAAACATTGTACATAGTATATAAACAACAAAATCCGGTAAAATCGTCATAAAACAATTCGAAACAATGTGCAAAATGGCACTACATAAGTAGAAATACTGGGAAATGCCAACTGTCTTTTATAAATCGTGAGGCTGGGATTATGATAATTTGACAGCCAGAGAACTGATGATTTTTAAGGGTGATAAAATTGCAGTCTATTTGGAAAAAGTTATTTCGAGGACGGTGGTTACCAAGTATAGCTGGTCACTTACCTCCCTACCTCACACAAGGGGAGCCAGAGGGTAAAATAGTCCAAGAGGCACATATCACAATAGGTGGTGATGTGATCTGCTTGGATGATAATCTGCATAACACGAAGGGGGAAATTAAGATGACCCAGTTCACATACGGACCTGGAAGCAGTTGGTCAAAGGAACTGTTGCTGGGGGGGCGGGAGTAGAAACCAGAAACTGCTAACTGTGAAGAATATGAGATCCCACTACTGAGATCCAGGCTGGAATAGGGAAAGATAGTAGATAGTAGGATACTCTATGAACAGTGTTCCCTCTAAGCTGAGTCAGTGTGAGCTAGCTCACAGTTTTTTAGCCTCTGGCTCACACATTTTTGTCTTAGGCTCAGGAAGGAGGGCTCCAGAGCAAACTAATTTATGTAGTAGCCAAATGGCTCTCTCACAACTGTAATGCCAGTAGCTCACAAATTAGAATTTTTGCTCACAAGACTCCACAGTGTAGAGGGAGCATTGTCTATTAGTTCCATGTGGTAGACCTCCTTTGGTTGCTACATTAGCCGTACTTAATGGCAGATTAACTCTTTACATGTTTCATTGAGTAACCATTGCCAGGGGCATATTTAAATATTGCAATTTGTAATAAGAAAGGTTTGGGAACCCCCGACAAAGCTCAGTTAATAAAGAGAAACAACAAGCTGTGTTCTAAACTTGGCTTATAGTCAATGAAAAGCAGATTTAAAACAAGCGATATCCAGATTCCAGAATTATCTCAGTAAGAAAAGAGGGAAAACGTCTGGCTTGTATACCTAACCACTGGTCTTGGCCTGCAGATAACATGAGCCCTGTTCACGTGTTACAGTGAATTCATGCACATAATGCCTGAACATCTGTTTGTAAAAAACAGCCAATGCACACACTGCATTTTACAGATGAAACTGGGAAGGGGTATCTGGACAAATGTGGGGTTTGTACCACCTGTTTCGCTGTACATGCATTGACCGTCACATGAGAATTACTCAAAGCCCATACAAACAGCAATCAAATGTACACTGTAGATGGATTGTTCAGGTGTTCACTGTAACTTGTGAACAAGGATTTGGTTAGACACCAGGCTGGCCAAGCTCCAGTTAGTTACCACATGGGCTGCCTTTCATGGGTATTTGTAGACACATATGGACTCTCGAGGAACTGCGGTGGCTCAAGTGGCTAAGACGCTGAACTGCAGGCTGTGGAAGGTCGGTAGTTCAGCAGTTCGAGACCCGAGTGTGCCGCATGACGGAGGGGCCAGGACTGAAAAGGCCCTGGCCCTAGTCGAGGCGAGACAGACGTCCCTGGGGTCAGGGACCACGAGAAGATGTTGATTGGCAGATCGTAAAGCCCATCGGGGCTCATAGAGGGAGAGGCGGTCTCGCAGAGACCTATTTATTCTATCTTTGAGACCTATTTATTGTATCTGTTTATTGTATCATGCTGGTGGGGTCTGATTAATATTCCTACTCAGGGGTCATTTCGTAGAAAAAGAGCTAGGGGAACTCATTAGCTTAACTCATTAGCATATGCCACACCCCCTGACATCAGGGGCCTGGCGGTGGACCTGCAAGGCCGGCGGGAGTGCGAGGAAGCCCCGCTATGGCCCTCCCTGGCCCCAGGCAGGCAGGGGTGGGGAGAGGCGGGGAGGAAGCAACTTTCCCTCCCTCTTCTCCTGCCTCCTCCTGGCTGAATGAGGGCTGGAAGCGGGGCGGCCGGAAGCAGGGGGCGGGGCTTTGTCATGTGCCCCGCCCCCTGCACCTCACCTGGGGGAACTGCGTTCCCTTGCGTTCCCCCCCGAAATGACCTCTGTTCCTACTGACAAAAACTTGATCAAATATTAGATAAAATGGAAAAATTATCCCCTGATTCCTGTATTTCGTTAGGTGGTGGTTTCAAGGCTTCCTTTTTCCTTTTTCTCTTTCTGCCAAGATATGTATATTTTTCTCTGCATCCTGGGAAGGAATGCTGTCCATCCTGACGGACACAACAGTTCTGAGTTACCTGTAAACATACAGGTGGAAAAGGCCTTATCTAGTGAGTCACATTGGCGTTTTTATTATGATCTTTGTAAAATGATCCTCTAGAGCAACTTCTTGTGCCCCTGATTAACAATCTTTCTTATCAGAACCCACTGGAAGTTATCTTTTTCACTTATTCGTTGATATGGCTAAGTATGTAGCGCTTTTGGCTGTCGCTGATAAGAAAATAAGGAAGAGGAATTTACAAGAGTTGTGGAGGGATGTCTATAATTGATTTAAAAGATTGATTCTAAGATCACTCCAGTATTGATGATAACATTTTGGATTTATACACTATATTTTTTACCATTGTAAGGTAAAGGTAAAGGTTCCCTTGCTCGAAAGCCAGTCGGGTCCAACTCTAGGGTTGCGGTGCTCATCTCCGTTTCAAAGCCAAAGAACCAGTGCTGTCCGAAGACGTTTCCGTGGTAACGTGGCTGGCATGACTAAACACCAAGGCGCACGGAACGCTGTTACCTTCCCACCGAAGCGGTCCCTATTTATCTACTTGCAATTTCTTGCTTTCGAACTGCTAGGTTGGCAGGAGCTGGAACGAGAGACGGGAGCTCACTCCGTCATGCGGCACATTCGGGTCTCGAACTGCTGAACTACGGACCTTCCACAGCCTGCAGTTCAGCGTCTTAACCCCTCGAGCCACCGCAGCTCCTTTGTACCATTGTACAATTGTATCATTTACCATTGTACATGTATATATATTTCGGTTTTTCTCAACTGAACACTTTGCAATGACTTCAGGCTAAGAGCCGTAAATATGGCTGATTGTTTACTGTCCAAATGCCAAGATGGAAAGAAGAAAGCCAATCCCAACTACGAGACAGAGTGTTGGCAACAGCATCTTTATTAAGAGAAAGCATGCCGGTGTGCCTTTTCCATTTCCAACGTTGCAATTTGTTTACTTTACTTTCCAATCAGAAAGGACCGAGTGCTCTCTTTGGTCTACCTCCCTTTAGGCCATTCACTATAACGGCTCTTCTTTGCATCTTAGAGGCAAAATTGTGCTTCTGCGTACTTCCCCCTATAAACAGCAACTAAAGATATCAGCTCCTGAAGACCACCCCTCCCATTAAGCCACGGAGCCTGTCTACT
Source organism: Gekko japonicus (assembly GCF_001447785.1). Lineage (NCBI taxonomy): Eukaryota > Metazoa > Chordata > Lepidosauria > Squamata > Gekkonidae > Gekko > Gekko japonicus. The sequence continues at coordinate 119,516 of NW_015164724.1, read as the reverse complement.
CAAATTAGGCCCCTGCGTGATCTGCCTGCTCCCTAAAGCCAGCCTTGCTTGTTCTGCTCAGATAATCGTACTTGCCACTCTCCATTGTGAGGCTTTTCCAGAAAACACAGACACAACCCCCCCCCTTTTTTGCTGTCAAGTCACAGTTGACATGGCAACCCCGCAGGGTTTTCAAAATAAGAGACATTCAGCAGTAGTTTGCCATTGCCTGCCTGTGTATCACAACCTCAGTATTCTTTGGTGGTCTCCCATCTAGCCGGAGTCAACCCTGCTTAGTTTCCGAGATCTGATGAGACTGGGCTACCCTGGGCTATCTAGGTCAGGGCTCCCATGAGTTGTTGTTGTTCAGTTGCACAGTCGAGTCTGACTCTTCGCAACCCCATGGATCAGATCCCACCAGGCCCTCCTGTCTTCCGCCGTCCTCTGAAGTTGGCTCAACTTCATGTTCGTTGCATCTATGACACTGTCTGACCATCTCATCCTTTGCCATCCCTGTCTTCTTTGACCTTCAATCTTTCCAAGCATCAGGGTCTTCTCCAGGGAGTGCTCCCTTCTCATTGGGTGGCCAAAGTCTTTGAGCTTCAGTTTCATTATCTGGCCTTCCCGGGAACAGTCAGGGTTGATTTCTTTTAGGATCGACAGATTTGATTTTCTTGCAGTCCACGGGACTCTCAAGAGTCTTCTCCAGCACCATAGTTCAAAAGAATCTATTCTTCGGCGCTCGGCCTTCCTTATAGTCCAACTCTCGCAGCCATACATGACTACTGGGAATACCATTGCTTTGACCATGTGGACTTTTGTTGGCAGGGTGATGTCTCTACTTTTTAATCATGCTGTTTAGGTCCGCCATCGCTTTCCTCCCAAGGAGCCGGCGTCTTTTAATTTCATGGCTGCTGTCACAGTCTGTGGTAATCTGGGATCCCAGGAACGTGAAGTCTGTCACTACTTCCACGACTTCCACTTCTATTTGCCAAGGAGTGATGGGGCCGGATGCCATGATCTTAGTTTTTTTGATGTTGAGCTTCAAGCCCACTTTTGCGCTCTCCTCTTTTACCCTGAGCAAGAGGCTCTTTAAGTCCTCTTCACTTTCTGCCATTAGAGTGGTATCGTCTGCATATCCCATGAGTAGCACCTCCTTTTTGTCAGGATTTAGTTTCAATGTGTTAGCCCTCATCCATCCTGAAACTGCCTTCAGGCACCTGTTCTCAGTTTCCATAGCTTCCCATGAATCTGCTGGAAGCATGAGATAAAGCTGGTTGTTACCTGTTTCTTGGTGGAAACAGCCCAAATATTCGGATGAGCTCTCCCAGTGGCTTTATGCATATTACTCCTATACTACAGTCACTCCCTTGACTACCTATTAGTTGCCGGATGCAATTCAAAGTGCTGGTTATCACTTGCAAAGCCCTTCAAGGCCTTGGACCCCACATATCGACAGGATTGCCTCTCTCAATACGGCAGCTTCAGTACGCAGACGACACCCAGCTCTATCTGATGTTGGGCAGCCGGTCGGGCTCCGACCCAGAAGATCTGAACCAGGGACTACAAGCCATGGCTAGGTGGCTCAGGCTGAGCCGGTTGAAATTAAACCCAGTGAAGACGGAGGTCCTGGGCTTGAGCCGGAGCGGTAGGGGGTTGGGGCTCCCTCTCCCGACCTTCGATGGGGTGCCTTTGGTGCCAGCGTCGGAGGTTAGGAGTTTGGGAGTGCTCCTGGATTCCTCCTTAACTATGGAGGCCCAGGTAGCAGCCACTGCCAGATCTGCTTTTTACCATCTGAGGCAGGTTCGGCAGTTGGCCCCCTTTCTCGACCGTGACGACCTGGCTACAGTGATCCATGCGATGGTCACCTCAAGATTAGACTACTGTAACGCTCTCTACATGGGGCTGCCTTTGTTGCTGATCCGGAAGCTGCAGCTAGTGCAGAATGCGGCGGCCAGGTTGCTGATGGGTCTCCCCAAGTGGGAGCACATCCAACCTGGGCTGAAGGCGCTGCACTGGCTGCCAATAGCATACCGGATCCACTTCAAAGTGCTGGTACTTACCTTTAAAGCCCTATATGGCCAGGGTCCGACCTACCTGAGGGACCGCCTTTCCCCGTATATACCCACAAGAGCACTTCGGTCGGGGACCCAAAACCATCTGGTGATACCAGGTCCCCGGGAGGTAAAATTTGCGGCAACCAGGGCTAGATCCTTCTCAGTGGCGGCCCCTACCTGGTGGAATGAGCTCCCGGAGGAGATCAGGGCCCTGCGGGATCTTGTGCAGTTCCGCAGGGCCTGCAAGATGGAGCTCTTCCGCCAGGCTTTCACATAGGGGCCACCGCTGCCACCACCACCAATGGTGGCAATACTACCGGGTCGTGGGATCGCCCTGGGAATGCCCAGCCACATGTCACTTTAACAACGTGGATTGGTATGAAAGATCAACTGGACAGCGAGACCCCAAAGGGGCCGGTTGGAAGATAACCACTCAAGACCATCTTGATTGAAAGCACTTTATTATTGTTATTAGTGTTTTACTGCGATTGAAATTGTGATTTTAGTGTTTTATTGAGTTTTATATATGGGCTCGCGCCCTCTGTAAGCCGCCCTGAGCCCGCTTGCGGGGAGGGCGGGGTAAAAATGCTTAAAATAAATAAATAAATAAATAAACTGACCAAAACCCTTCAGCAGATGCCACCTGGCAATGGTAAGATCAACAACTGCCTGGTCACGTGCATTCTGTGTCACAGCTCCCACCTGGTGGAACAGCCCGCCCGAAGGGATCTGGAAGGCTCCCATACTTTTGTTATTCTGCAGAACAGGCAAAATGGAATTGTTCAGGAGGGAATTTTTATAATAGGAATAAGGTTGTTTAAGGAGCTGCGGTGGCTCAAGTGGTTAAGACGCTGAACTGCAGGCTGTGGAAGGCCGGTAGTTCAGCAGTTCGAGACCCGGGTGCCGCATGACAGAGTGAGCTCCCGTCTCTAGTTCCAGCTCCTGCCAACCTAGGAGTTCGAAAGCAAGAAATTGCAAGTAGATAAATAGGTACCACTTCGGTGGGAAGGGAACAGTGTTCCGTGCGCCTTGGTGTTTAGTCATGCCGGCCACGTGACCACGGAAACGTCTTCAGACAGCGCTGGCTCTTCGGCTTTTAAACGGAGATGAGCACCGCAACCCTGGAGACGGACTCGACTGGCTTTCGAGCAAGGGAACCTTTACCTTTACCTTAAGGTTGTTTAACTTCTGTGAGATGTAGGGCTTTTCCACATTCTCATTTCCTGTGCTTGTAAGTTCCTGTTTCTTTTTTGGGGGGGGAGGGCAGGGGGCCTGTTTCACATGTGTTTTGCTCCCTCAAGTGGTTGATTAGATATTACATTGGTTTATGTCCAGCATATCTCCCTGCAGCTTTAAACTACGGGTTTTAATGCCAGACAGAAAGCAGTGTATTATCAACCTGACCACTACAGGGAACAAAACACATGCAGAAGAGAGAAAAAATAACCAAAGAAACAGGAACTTACAAGTGAGGAGAGTGAGAATGCAGAAAAGCCTGTAGTCAGTTTTTATTGCCTTGTTCGGTGTATATATTACACGGCAGGGCTCTTTTTGTAGAAAAAGCCCAGCAGGAACTCATTAGCATATTAGGCCACACCCAACAGCAGAAACCCATTAGCATATTAGGCCACACCCCTGACAGCACAACTCATTGGCATATTAGGCCGCACCCCCATGTTACTAGAAGTGTGGTCATCCAGCCACACCCACCTTTTGCTTCTTATTCTGTCTACCCAGGGCTTTTTTTGTAGCAGGAACTCCTTTGCATGTTAGGCCACACACCCTTAATGTAGCCAATCCTAATGAGTTCCTGCTGTTGGGTGTGGCCTATTATGCTGATGAGTTCCTGCTGGGTGTGGCCAACTTAGGAGCCAGCCGGAACTCCGTTCCTGTGCGTTCCTGCCCAAAAATAGCCCTGTTACACGGTATTGCATTGTTCACCTATTTAGCTCCATTACATTATTTGTATCCATTATACTGTTTTAGTGCATTGTTCTCTCATTTTGTAACCCAGTTTCATTCACCGAAAGCTGTGTGTTTTCTCTTGTCCTTGTTGTAGTGTTTTACATTGTATAATCTGTCTTGAGCCTATGTAAGAATATTGGACTACAGATGAAGGAAGTAAACTGATAAATAGACATCAAATAGCAAGACTATCAAAGACCACTGTGCATCACTTTACAAATCAAACCAATTACCAATACCTAAATAAATGTGAGGTTTGCATCACACATTCTGTTGTATATGTGCTGACTGTAACATGAGAATTACTCAGTGCACAGATAAAGAAATGCTGTGTACACTGTATATGTACACTGACGGTACACATGTTCACTGCAACTTGTGAGTCTGAGTTAGGGTTGCCAAGTTGAATCTCCTTACCGGTGGGGGAGCGTCGCCGGGCTCCGGGAGCTCTTCTTCGATGTGCGCGCACGCCGCCAGCACGTCCCGGAAGTGACACGCGATGTCGATCATGTTGGGGGCGTGGCCCCGATTGTCAGAGGGAAAACCATAGAGTTTTCCCTCCGACGATCGGGGCCACGCCCCCAACATGATCGATGTGGTTGCGTCACCTCCAGTGACGCAGCCATGCTGAGCTTCAGGGGGCGGAGTTCCCCCCGGGGCCCGATTCCACGGCGGCGGAAATCGGGCGTCCAAAGCGGGGGGTTACCCGCCCCCACTTGGCAGCCCTAGTCTGAGTAGTCAGCATTGAGAGAGATGGACAGATATTTGGACTCGGAATACAGTAGGTTCATGTGTTTATAGGAGACTCAAGGGTAGTTTCTGTGAGGCGAAAGGCCAAAGGGCAACATGACCCAGCCCGCTTTCTTCCTCTGTACTTTCTGACTGTATCACTCTCATGGAAGATGTCATTTTGCCTTTCTTTTTATGACATCTTTTCTTCCCTGGAAGCTATAAATTATAACTTGAAGCTATTGAAACCAGGCTGATGAATGAAGATTTAGAGTGTAAGAAAGAAGCTGCAATGAAGGTCCAAATAGACGACGCCTCTTTCAGTTCTGGCTAGTTCAGCTTGTTAGTGGCGCATATTGTTGTTCTACTGAAGATTTTCTTTTTAAAAATCTGTTACTGGACTGCCTGTTATTTGAAGTATAGTCTCAGCAGTTCTGTGAGTTGATCGAGGTCAGTAAAAGAGAACAGCTTGTTCAGACTTGCCAATATCAATTAGGTTTCATCCAGTGGAAGACATTTTATATTGTTTAATATTACATGATTGAGGCCTAGCAATTTATTTGTGTAATTGTGGCTACGTATCTCTGTGTCTGGGCATATTGGTGCAAAAATACAGCTCTTAGAGCAGCGACAAGATTTTGTGAAGTTTCAAAACCTGACAGAATCCCAATATTTTGGTTTCAGAGGAATATTTTGGTTTTGAAAATCTGACATTCAAACTTTGCATTAAAATGTGCAATTTGCCCGTTTTGATTGGTTTAATGAATGAAGCTGATATAATAGTAACTAAACTAAGTTGCAAATCAGTTTTTAGATACTGTCAAATGGAAGTGAAAGACTATTAGTGTTACAGTTTGCATACTCTTTGGCAGAATTCAGACTGGCAGTTTGGCCCGATATAGACACGTTTCAGAAACGTTTCACAAACGGATCAAATGGGCCGTTCACACAGGCACATCTGTCAGGCGTTCCCCAGCCGTACTAAACCCGTCTTGTAACGCTTCCCTCCCGAGTTTAAAAAATACCAGGTGAAAGTGGTAGCAGACCTTGGAGAGCGCGTTGATCCCGCTTCCCGGACGTGTGCACACTAAAAGCTGCGGGAACAAGCCACATTGATAATTGCTGATGCACATATGCGCCTATGCGCATAGGTACATGTTGCCGGAGTGAGTAAAAGCCGCTTACAGCCACACCTCCGGGCCAACAGTACAAACGCTCCCTTGCAGCTCCTCTCGGTATGCTCCCACATCGGTCCATGCAGTGTAACCGGGAATACCCGGAACAAGTTTTTCCGGGTCTTTTTTGCCACGACTCCCTCGTGCTTCAAACTGCCAGTCTGAACTCAGCCTTCAAATGTCAGATGCAGATCTTCTGTGTTATTAATTCGCAATTATCTGACAATTAACAGCACAACCCAGAGAATGGTCAAAGAATATGCACCATTAAAACATGCAAATTTTGTGGAGGTAATTTAGACTTTAACAAAATGGATTCATGAGGTTGGTAATCCACAGCTTCTATGAAGAATAAAAGGCAAAACCTGCTGATTCCTCATCTTGCTGCAGCATGTCATGCAGCATGGCATACTGTTATAAGTGTCCCCAGGGTACAGATGAAACCTTTGGGAGTGCTGGGGTTTCTGTGGGAAGGGACAGCTGATTTTTAAAAGCCTTCTGTGAACTCACTCCATTCTCAGGTGCACTGGATCTAACCCTATATCACCAATTCTCAATATGGCCAAATATTTGTTGTTGTTCAGTCGCACAGTCGAGTTGGACTCTTCGTGACCCCATGGACCAGATCACGCCAGGCCCTCCGGTCTTCCGCCGTCCTCTGAAGTTGGCTCAACTTCATGTTCGTTGCATCTATGACACTGTCTAACCAACTCATCCTTTGCCGTCCCCGTCTTCTTTGACCTTCAATCTTTCCCAGCATCAGCGTCTTCTCCAGTGAGCGCTCCCTTCTCATTGGGTGGCCAAAGTGTGTGTGTGTGTGTGTGTAGACAGACAGACAGACCGACAGACAGACAGACAGATAGATAGATACTTAATTCCAGAGATTGGGCTATTAACAGGCAAGAGAGATCTTTCTAGAAATCTGAGAAAGCCTCAGGTTTGCAGAAATGTCTGAAATCTAAAAATAATTTTTTTGGGGGGGGGTTGACCCCCAAGTTAATAGAAGCATCATCTGTAGCTTTAAGAAATGTATGCTCTGTCCATGGCCACTGTGGCCATTGCTAGGCAACTGCTAATATGTTTCCATCTTTCACGGCTTGGTTTCTGTCAGGACAAGGCAAGGGGAGGGGGGCTGGCCCTTTCCAGGGCTGTTTTGACATTTGAGGGAGGAGTCATTGGAGCGAGGCCCATCAGCAACCACCAGGCAACCCGCTACAATCTAGCTTGCATGACTCACCCAGGCCCAGCTGCTTGCCCCTGTTCGATAGCAGCCGCCCTACAAAAGCCAATGTGGTATAGCGGTTAGCGTTTCAGATTAGGATCCCAGGTTTGATTCCTCACTCTGCCATGGAATCTCACTGGGCGACCTTAGACCAGTCGCAAACTCTCAGTCAAAACTACCTCACAGGGTTGCTGTAAGGATAAAATGAAGGAGAAGGGAACAGTGTAAGCTGCTTTGGGTTCCTGTTGGGGAGAAAGCCAGGAAAGAAAGGAAGGAAGGAAGGAAGGAAGGAAGGAAGGAAGGAAGGAAGGAAGGAAGGAAGGGCACTGAAGATGGGGGGCAGATAAAATGTTGGTGGGTGGGTGAGTGGGAAGGAGAAAAAGAAGCAAGGAAAGGTGAGGATATAGAGACTTCAAGGAGGAGGGAAAGCGGAAATCGTGGAAAGGCTATTGGGCCTGCCTAGGAAACGAAAGAGGAAATAGTGGGGGGAAGGGGGATGCAGGGGAAAGTGAACTTCCCCCCCACAAGTCCTTGCAGGTTCCTTACAGTGCTGCTTGGTCTGGCCGAGCCTGGCCTGGCAGCCAGCCAGCACTGTACAAATGGGCTTGACCTTGCTCAGTACGTAGAACCACAGAGTTTTTCTCCAAATAGGCTGCCAGGGGGAGTGAAGGAGGAAAAGCTGAAGTTGGGAGACAGACGAAGGTAGGTTGACTAGAGAGAAAGAAGCAGGAAAAGAGGAGAGGCTGGCGGGTCTTTCAGGGAATGGAAAGAGGAAATAGTGGGGAATGGAGAAATGAGATTCCCCGGGAGTCTTTGCAGGCCCCCCACTTGTTTTTATGTAATTATTGCTACACCTTGTCCAAAGTTCACCCCTTGTTTTGGAGTTCACGTGGTTGAGATTTCCATCCTTATTTTTTTTACAGTTTTCCACAGCTTTTGTGCCACAATGGATGATCTGGGGAAAAATGGGATGTGAAATTTTACCTCAGAATTTGAAATTCACCCTCTTTTGTTTTGTAGGCATCTCTTGACTGCAGTGCAAGGAGCCACATACAGCATCGTATCAGATCACAGATGTCAAATACTGAACATCATTCCATTTCATCTATCAAACATGGACAGATATAAATGCCGGCACACACCAAGCCTCAAATGCCAAATACTGAAAGCAAATATCATAGGATATTCAGATGATATTCAGCAAATAGCTCATGGAGAGTAGAATAGAGAGTTAATGGTTTATAAATAATGCTAAAAATTTAAATGTCATAAATAAATAACAGCAGGGCTATTTTTGGGCAGGAACGCACAGGAACGGAGTTCCGTCTGGCTCCCAAGTTGGCCACGCCCAGCAGGAACTCATTAGCATAATAGGCCATGCCCAGCAGCAGAAACTCATTAGGATTGGCTACCTTAGGGGTGTGTGGCCTACCATGCAAAGGAGTTCCTGCTACAAAAAAGCCTGGGTTTTGACAAGAAACAAGGTAAACAGAATAAGAAACAAAAGGTGGGTGTGGCTGGATGACCACACTTCAGGTAACATGGGGATGTGGCCTAATAGGCTAATGAGCTGTGCTGTCAGGGGTGTGGCCGAACATGCTAATACGTTTCTGCTGTTGGGTGTGGCCTGTTATGCTAATGAGTTCCTGTTGGGCTTTTTCTACCAAAAGAGCCCTGAATAACAGGATTGCCATAAGCCTGTTTCTATAATATTGGTTCATGATGCCACTTACTGGCTTTGTTTACTTCACTAATCAAGGTTTTGGGTTGGGACCTACCTGTCCCATTCAGACACTGCAGGTTCTTTCTTTAACCTGTTCTTCTGTTTCTACCACATGTCCTCCATAGGGAAGGTGGTCCTCCGTTTGTACGGTGCATCCCCCTCTGGGCTAGGCACATTCTGCTCAGCATCTTGCCAAGAGGAGGTGCCAGAAGAATTCACTCCATCACAGAAATGCGATGGAAATGGAAGAAAGGGTAAGGATCCATGCCAAAATGTGTACTTGCATGTATGATCTTCTTCTTCTTCTTCTTCTTCTTCTTCTTCTTCTTCTTCTTCTTCTTCTTCTTCTTCTTGTTGTTGTTGTTGTTGTTGTTGTTGTTGTTTTGTCACATACCATCATGATTTCCATAAGAAGTCACCATGCCCTGTCTATGAGAACTTGGGTATCATCTTTAGAACAAGGTTTTACTGTTATAATTTGAGACCAAGGTTTTCATTTGTAGTCCTTCAACAGTGAAGGGATTCAACATTTTCCTTCAAGGATTCTATGCTGTTTCTACTGTATCTGGTTATATATATTTTAGAAAACATTACTATGGTTTGTAAAACTTGCACACCAGCTTTCTGATGTTGTGTAATCGCTGAGTTGTGCCTTCATTTATAAACACCCAGCAGGAGGAGGAGGAGGAAGAAGAGGAAGAAGAAGAAGAGAAGAGATTGGATTCATACCCCACCCTTCACTTGGAGTCTCAGAGCGGTTTACAAACTCCTTTCCCTTCCACTCCCCACAACAGACACCCTGTGAGGTAGGTGGGGCTGAGAGAGCTCTGACAGAAATAGCCCTTTTTCAAGAACAGCTCTTATCAGAACTATGGCTTGCCCAAGGTCATCCAGCAGCTGCAAGTGGAGGAGTTGGGAATCAGACCCGGTTCTCCCAGATTAGAGTCCGCACACTTAACCACTACACCAAACTGGGTGTCTCCTGCCATGGTTTTCCCCAATACACAAGCCTGAAATGGTAGCTATTCAAAACATCTCCTCCATATTAATATGGTTAGGGTGCAAAAGAGGAGGAAGAGAGAAAAAGAAAAAGAAAATAGAATGGTCAGGAGAAGAGGGCAAGAGGTATAGAGGTGGCTATGTGGGGTGAAGGATTTAGGGGGTCGTCTCTCAGTGGAAGCACTGGAAAGGATGACCCAGAAGCTGCCAACACCTTTGAGAAGCCAAATATCGACTCTGGCTTAGTGGAAGAAAAGCCACATTTTGGGGGAATGGCTTCAGTTAGACCAGGGTCCTCAATGTGGTACCTGTGTGCTTCATGGCACCTGGTGCCCACCAAGTGTTTTTGAAAAGTGGGTGGGGCCAGGTGGGGCATTTGACCAGCAGGACTTCTAAGATCTGATTGGCTGGGCAGATTAAAGCAGCCTTTTTTTCATCACCTGCTACCACCACAGTATTGGTTTTATTCTCTCTCATTCAAGGTGCATTTTTTAACAAATTACCCCTCTTCTTCTCTACACTCGGGCTTCTGATCTGTGGGTATGCTTGGCTTCAAGGCACTCTTTGCTAACTGCAGAGATAAATTGTTTCTCCGGTGTCACTATAGCTGAGTCCACATCACACACATTATGGCAAATGCACAAAACACCCAATTTGGAGCGTCGAGCATTCTGTGCACGCATCTTTGCCCTGCACAAAATGCTTCCATGTGCAATGGCCTCTGAATGGAAAGGTGGCATGAACACATGCATGTTCTATCTTCCAGAACCTGTGGAAAGGCTCGCAAAAGTAAACCTGGCAGGTCACAACCAAACAAAAGAAAACTGAAGCTTCTTAAAGTTAGGACGAAAGAAGGTGTGCAAAACCACAGCTCAGATCAAGGGAGGAGGAGAAAGGACGGGCAGGCCATTGAAGTAGTTTCTTCTGAGTTGTCGTCCCTGCCCCCCCCCCATGCATCCCATTTTCTTAAAGACAGCTGGCCTGTTTGGCAGAAATTTCCAAGTTGCAGTTTCAAGGTACCTGATTGGCTCCCAGAAGGCAGACCCATCCCTCAGATCTTGGAGGAAAAATGCTAAAATCTCCTTGCAGTTTGCTCACACTTGGTATACTGGCTCCTAACTAAACTGTTAGCTGCTCCTCTGGTCATAGCTTCATCCACAGGCTCGTGCATGAGGCTTCCCTCTCCTCCTTCACTGGATGCCAGCTCCCTCGCTCTCAGCCTTCCCTTTCAGACTTCTCTCTCTCTCTCTCTCTCTCTCTCTCTCTCTCTCTCTCTCTCCCCCCCCTCCCTTTCCCTCCCTCTCCGTCTTTCCAGCAACCTGCTTCCTAGCAATCTTTTGACACCTGAAGGAAAGCTGGGGAGGCGTGACCCCTGTTGCAAGAGTGGGGGGAGACAATAAAAAAAGGAAAGCCTGGGAAGGGATGGGGGTAGATGCCTCCTTACGTGTAGCTGCTGCTTTTTCCGGCATGGATTGTTGAGGAGAAAAGCCAGCTGCATTGATGAGAGAAAGCTTTTAGCTCTGGTAAGTGGAATCGCAAAATGTACACTATTTTCATTTGATTCTGTACATCCCCCTCCCCTCTGTGGCATTATTGTTCTTGGCCGGGGGCATTTCATTAGGAGGAGAGTTGTTATCAATATTTGATGCATTCGCTTCAAGTACGGTCGTTTGATTTGTCTCCAGATGTTTCCACTTTGCAGCTTTAAATATGTGGGTGTGAGTGCGTGTTTGTGTGTGTGTGTGTGTGTGTGTGTATCCAGGTTATTATTCCCTGGCTAGGTCCCCAGACTGAGAATTTGGAATATAAAGATTATGGCTCCTAATCACACAAAAATTCTGATTTAAAATAATTGAGTTCACAATTCTCAAAGCATTAAAAAAAAGAGAGAGAGAGAATCGATGTACATCTCTGAGGGATGGGCACAGGAACCCCTGGAGAGGAAGAAGAGTAGAAGAAGCAGATGAAAACGAAGACTCATTTGTGTAATGGTTTCAGTGTTTAGCCCACCCTGTCGTCGAAGACTCTGAAAAGGGTGACACACAATGTAATCACTCTACACAACCCAAATTTATGTTTAAAACAATGAAATGAGTCAGTGCTGATCACATTTACAGGGCTACCTTTCTTTTTAAGGACTCTGATGCACTATTGCAGTATTTTACAACCCGGCTACATTTAAGCATCATTTCAGCAGTGATTGTAGCATCCAAATTACATGGTTGTCATGGAGATGGTACAGAGAAGGTGAAGTGATACGGCTGCATCTGGACCACGGAAGGATCAGCTGCTGCAGCTGGCGTCTGTGGCTTTCACCTAGTGATTTGGGGTGTGTGTGTGTGTGATGAGCTAGGTTACAATCCCCCTCTTTTACGCTGGAAGGCACAGGGCAATATTAACAGGCTTTTAAAGGTTTTAAATGGAAACGGTTGGCTTCTTCGGCACCCGGTCGTTATCCTAACCGTGACGTTCATCCTTGTGTCCCTCTCATATTTTTTTTTGTCAGACTGGACATGGAGAGGACACTAACACATCTCGCAGAGGAGTCTCAGCACCTCTGCGGAGGTATGTTCAGGTGATGAAAAGGGAGAGGTTACAGCTTTCCCCAGATTAGATTTCCATTCCCCCCCCCCCGCTCTGAATTTTCACAATGCCATTTTGTCTGCCTGCTTCACCTTTACCCGCCGGGCTGTGTGACATTTTGCAAGCGGCAAAAAAGGAAATGTGTCAGCGACTGAAGGGGATGTATAATTGATAAGGCAAAAATTCTCCTGCCCGAGGCAAGTGGCAATACAAAGGCTTGTTTCCCCGAAAACTGAACTCGTGTCGTTCACCCAACGCATTACGCTTCATGTCACAGATATGTCGTCACCAGTAGCTGGAATCGAATCGGCTTCTCCTTCCGTATTGGGTGCCACACCAGTTTAGTCCAGCACTTAATCTGGTCTCATTGTGTGCTCACACAATGAACGTATAATTTGAAGGCGACTGGAATGGAATGGAGAGACACGTGCGTTGTCTCAGCAAAATACCATTTTGTCCAATTTTTGGTTTTTCTGTCCTCATACTAGCAATCTATTTTAGGATGAGAAGAGCCCATTAGAAAGGAAGTGCCGCTGTAATTATAGCATCTGCAAGTCTGAGGAGAATTAATTGCTAGGATAGACCCAATGTTGTGGCTGACCAATCAGTATAATATGGCGCTCTGTGTTCTCATGATAGTTCAGGCCAGATGTAAAAAACGAAATTACGGAATAAACTAGAGGCCCAGGCCACCATGTTGGCCCATGTGTAGGCTGTAGCCCGGAAACAGGAAAAGAGGCAAGGGAAGGCCTGCTCAGAGTCAAGTTCCTTCCTCAACTGGAGCAGCCCTCTTGGCTTCCACTGCATCTTCCAATGGCAGAGTTGACACTCTCGCAGGCCGGGAAAGACACAGTTACAGATGTCACTACCTACCATAGAGTCTATCATTGGAAGCCGGCCCAGAGTGACCCAGGCTTGGGCTTGCATCACTTCCTCTTCCCATAATGGATTTGACTGGTTAGTTTCCCTTCCTGTTCCCAGGCAATCTTTACTGTTCCCAGGCCCATTTTTTTTAATCCAGGGGTCCGATTCCCCGGGGGGATTTGGCAGGGCTAGATAGGAGTGACATCACAAGGTTTATACCTAATTTATTTCCAGCCTCCAGGTGAGGCCTGGAGATCTGGGATCACAGACATCCATTCCCCTTGAGGAAATGGCTCCTTTGGTGGGTGGACTCTATGGCATTATGCCTTGCTGAGCAGCCTCCCCAAGTTCCACCCAAAGATTTCCAGAGATTTCCTTAACTGGGGTTGGCAGTCCTAGGCTCAGCACTGAACCGCACTTGAGGAAATGGGGAAATATGGCGGCGATTGCCTTTATAGTCCCAAACAACAAAAATCATATTGTCAAATAATTTTTCAGAACGGTCAGTTGGATCCATTGGTTCCCAGCGTTTCTCTAGCAGAGATAGTTTCCTCAATTGCAACCATGGTGGTGGAAAGCACTGTCAAGTCACTGTGAAGTTAGGGCAACCCTGTAGAGCAGGGGTGTCAAACTCATTTGTTACCAGGGCCGGATATGACATAAATGTCAGTTTGTCGGGCCAGGCCGTGTGTGCCTTAAGACGTAATGCCAGGTACCAGAGATAAAAACTGTATAAAGGACAGCAGCTGGTAAGCTCCAAATTAGTGTATCCTCACTGCAAGGCCCCGTGGGCTGGGAGGGGGGTGCAAGGGAAACCCCACATGGGTGGACTGGAGAGGCAGCAGTGCAGCACTGGGCAGACGCTCCCATACTGGTTGACTGCTGCAGAGGAGGTTGTTCTGCTATGCTGAAGCCACAATTTGAGTGGCTCCACCCACTCCCCACCAAGCAGTCTTAGGCTCCTTCCCTTGCACTAGTTGCTCTTGGGCCGGTTTTGGCCCCCAGGCCTTATGTTTGACACCCCTGCTGTAGAGTTTTTAAGGCAAAAGATGAAGAGAGGTGGTTTGCCATTGCCTGCCTGTGCAAAGTAATCCTGGACTTCCTTGGTGGTCTCCTGACTAAGGACTAAACATGGCTAGGGTTGCCAGGTACCTCCGGGCAGCCAGCGAGGGAAGTGGGGTGGGCTTACCGGGAGCTCGGCGTTTCGTTGCACGTTTTAGTAATATGCCCATGGGCAAAAACTCAACATTTCAGCAACGTGCTCATGTGGCTTCAAGGTGACACGGAAGTGACGTAGGCGTGTTAGGGATGTTGGTTCAACACTCTATGTTTTTCTTGGGGGGGAACTCTATGGTAGAATTAGCTTCTACCATAGAGCATTTTCCTCAAAACAAGAGCGTTGCCCCACAGTGCCTATGTCACTTCTGGGTCAAGTTAAAGTCACATAGACACGTCACTGAAATGTTGAGTATTCCTCCCTTGTTTGGGGGGTAATTCCCCCCCCCTGCACTGGCCAGTTGATTGGCGGCAGAGAGGTGTGGCCAGGTGAGAGGAGGAACCCCACCCTGACCGGGGGGGGGGGGGTTCTGGCATCCTTAAATGTGCCTGACGCTGTTTAGCTTACAAGCTCTGGCAAGATTGGACTACCCTAGGCCATCATGAATCTTTCCTCTGACAGGGAAATGGATCTTGTGGGATCTAACCCCATGTTTCAAAGATATGCTTACCTTGGAGTTTATACAGCAAGCCAAATAGATGCGTTTTCTGCAGTCTCCGCTACTTAGCCCTTGTCTATCCACAACTATTGTGATGGTTTGACCCAAGAATATATGCCTGGTGCAGCAAAATGGTAGGACTAGGGCTGAGGCAAAATAGGGGTCATTTTCTGGTCTCACTTTTGCCCCTACAAACCCCCCACCCCACCCCAGTCAGAGATTTGGGGTGAGTCTCTGAAAATGAAGGCCATTCAGAGTGCGTGCATGAAGCCTTGACTTCTTGGTTAGATTTGGTGGTGCTGATGTGCAGCCAAATCTGATTAGTGCAAGGTGTTGTCATCACACCAGTTTCCTCATTGGCTGGGCTTGCTAAAGATGAGTTTTAAAAAATGTGTCCAAGAGGGGGGGGAGATACAAGGAGTGGCAGCATCAAACAGGCAAAAGGTGAGATTTGATGGGGTTATGCTCATGAGTTCCCCTAGCTCTTTTTCTACGAGACCTTGAAATTCTCTCTTTAGTGCCACAAATGTTTGCCTGGGTGCAACCCTAATTAAGAGCCCAAGCTATGAGCTGGAAAGTCCTAATTTCCAACCCTAATTAAGAGCCCAAGCTATGAGCTGGAAAGTCCCTGAGTCAAATATCACCTTGCTAGGTAGGCCTTAGGCAGCACCTCGCTGTGTGTCTCTGGCTTACTTTTTGCCAGGGCTATTTTGGGGCAGGAACGCACAGGAACGGAGTTCCGGCTGGCTCCCAAGTTGGCCACGCCCAGCAGGAACTCATTAGCATAATAGGCCACACCCAACAGCAGAAACTCATCAGGATTGGCTACATTAGGGGTGTGTGGCCTAACATGCAAAGGAGTTCCTGCTACAAAAAAAGCCCAGGGTTTTGACAACAAACAAGGTAAACAGAATAAGAATCTAAAGGTGGGTGTGGCTGGATGACTATACTTCTGGTAACATGGGGGTGTGGCCTAATATGCAATGAGTTATGCTCTCATGGGTGTGGCTGGATATGCTAATGAGTTTCTGATGTTGGGTGTGGCCTATTATGCTAATGAGTTCCTGCTGGGCTTTTTCTACAAAAAAAGCCCTGCTTTTTGCCCTCATCACCCTGAGCTGTCTGCAGTAGGGTTGCAAATTCCAGGTTGGGAAATTCCTGGAAATTTGGGGGGCTGTGGAGCCTGGAGAGGGCGGGGTTTGGGGAGGGGAGGGGCCTCAGCAGGGTATAATGCCGTACCATCCACCCTCCAAAGCAGCCATTTTCTCTAAAAGAACCGATCTGTCGTCTGGAGCTGGAAACCCTCCCTGCACTTATAATGCTCCCATAAATATGTTGATCCAGATTCCACTTCTTCAGCTTCGTTTCACCCTTCGAACTTGTGCAGAGGGTGAAGGAACGTTTTGGGGGGTGATGAATGGGGCAGAAAAGCAAGAATGGAAACAGCAGGGGCCAAAAGGAAGTTCGTCCTTAAGATAGTTGCGACCTACTTGTTCCACGAGACAGCCTTTGCTCTACCGCTGTGTTAAATACTGGGTTCCGTGGATGAGCAGACTCAGTCTAGTGATCAGCTCAGCTTTATCAATGATTCAGCAGATACAAGACCAGGGCTTTTTTTTGTAGAAAAAGCCCAGCAGGAACTCATTAGCATAATAGGCCACACCCAACAGCAGAAACGCATTAGCATATTAGGCCACACACCCCAACAGCACAGCTCATTAGCATATTAGGCCACACCCTATTCCTTCCCTTGGTTTGCCCGGGCACCCTGTGGCTGTAGGGAGCCGGGCAAGCCGGCCCTTGGACAGGCAGGGGAAGGCATCCTTCTAGGGGCCCCCCTGACCTGCCCACCTCGGGGTCTCCACGTCTTCCCTCTGTAGCCACACACACAGAGGTTTTGGCTGTAGTGGGCATGGCCAACTCTGAAGCCAGCCGGAACGCCGTTCCTGTGCGTTCCTGCTCAAAAATAGCCATGTACAAGACTAAGCTCCAGGGCAACAGCCCTGTTTAAATAGCATGCAAACACCACACCCAAACACACCCAACTCCCAACGATAGGCTATTTACATAACATGACTTCCCCACTGGCCACCTCCAGAGTCCTGGTGGGCTATTGTTCTAGAGTTCCAAGCTCAGCCAATCTCTGGTAGAACAGTCCTGCAATCTTCCAGTCCCAATACATGACAAACTGTATCCTGGTTTCTGGCTTCCCCTCATCCATTCCTCCACAAAGACAAGTTGACGTCACACCATTCTGCTTTTGCACACATGTTCTTTCCATATTTGGACCCCAAAGTATGGTCACTGGGGGAGTGCAGGGATTTACTGTTCTGCTCAGTGGCCGCATGATCTCTCAGGATCTGGGCTGTTCCCAGAGGTCATTTCGGGGGGGGAACGCAGGGGAACGCAGTTCCCCCGGGTGAGGTGCAGGGGGCGGGGCACATGATGAAGCCCCACCCCCTGCTTCTGGCCGCCCCGCTTACAGCCCTCATTCGGCCAGGAGGAGGCAGGAGAAGAGGGAGGGTAAGTTGCTTCCTCCCCGCCTCTCCCCACCCCTGCCTGCCTGGGGCCAGGGAGGGCCTTGGCGGGGCTTCCTCACACTCCCGCCAGCCTTGCAGGTCCACCGCCGGGCCCCTGATGTCAGGGGGTGTGGCATATGCTAATGAGTTATGCTAATGAGTTCCCCTAGCTCTTTTTCTATGAAATGACCCCTGGCTATCCCCGGTGATCTTGCCTGCAAGCAATTTGTAAAGACTGACTTCTCGGATTTTAGCAAAGCTGTCATTTTGCTGTGTAGCTATCATTCTATTGAGAGCAACCCGCATGAGTACGTCAGATGACATCATCCCTCCCGTTAAAGGGGCCGAAAGCTAAGCTGATCGATCGAAGAAGAAGAAGAGATTGGATTCATACCCCGCCCTACACTTGGAGTCTCAGAGCGGCTTACAAACTCCTTCCCCTTCCCCTCCCCACAACAGACACCCTGTGAGGTGGGTGGGGCTAAGAGAGCTCTGACAGAAACTGCTCTTTCAGGAACAGCTGTGCCAGAGCTTGTGACTGACCCAAGGTCACATCAGCAGGTGCAAGTGGAGGAGTGGGGAATCAAACCCGGTTCTCCCAGGTTAGAGTCCGCACACTTAACCACGACACCAAACTGGCTCTCTCGGAGGTCAAGATCTCTGGCTGGATCCAGAAGCACTCACGGTCGTGCCCGCCGATGGCAGTCTCACTCTGCACTTACCTCCTCCAGAGGAGACTGCAGCGGAGGACAGCCTCGTTCAGGCACTGCTGAGTCATAGGGCTGCCAACCTCCAGGTGGCACCTGGAGATCTCCCACTATTACAATCTCCAGACAACCTAGAGCTGAGTTCCCCTGGAGGAAATGGCTGCTTTGGAGGAGGGACTCTATGGCACTTTACCCTGTTGAGGTCCTTCCCCTCCCCAAACCCCGCCCTCTCCCATCTTCACCCCCCCAAATCTCCAGGTCATTCCCAGACCAGAGCTGGCAACCCTAAATTGGCAGCCCTACCAGGGGCGAGGGGGACAGAAGCAAGGCCAGACACGTGCCGGCAGCATTCTCAGAGCTCCAGGGGCCCAGCATGCACCACGGACATTGGGTAGGGCTCAGGCGGCAGACTGCGTCTGGGGACAGGCCAGAGGATAGGGTTGCCAGTGTCCAGGTGGGGACTGGAGATCTGGCATCAGAACTGATGCCCGGGTTACAGAAACCAGTTTCCCTAGGAGAAGTCGCTGCTTCGGAGGGTAGACTGTATGCCATTGTAACCGGCTGAGTTCCCTCCCCTGCGCTGAGCTGAGCCAAGCCCTCCCTGCGCCAGATCCAGGTTGGGAAACTCCTGGAGATTGGGGAGGGTGGAGTCTGGGGAGGGCGGGGACCTCGGTGGGAGCCCAGGGCCACAGAGCCCAAACTGTCCCTCTTGCCTTCCCCGGCCTATCCAAGAGCCGGCTTGCCTGGGCTCCCCGCAGCTGCGGGGTGCCGAGGCAAGCC
>NW_015164724.1:96254-100168 GCF_001447785.1 Gekko japonicus | reverse complement strand
CCTTATGACACACTTCCGGTGATGTCAGGGGGTGTGGCCTTATGACACACTTCCGGTGATGTCAGGGGGTGTGGGATATGCTAATGAGTTATGCTCATGAGTTCCCCTAGCTCTTTTTCTACGAAACGACCCCTAGTAGGAAGTAAGGTGCTGCCACCACCATCACACCTCAGAAAAGGGATCCTAATCTGATACCCCCCCCCCACACAGCTGTTTTTCAGAATCTTCAGGGACGTTTGCTTTTGGATCTCCTGGCAACTGGTCTTATCTGACCCTCTGTACTGGTGGTTGCTCAGTGCCACACCTAGTCACATGTGTCACAGCAAAGTGTTCTAGATGACTGTGGTCAGGCGTTATTCAGACACAGGCAGGTGTCAAACTTGGTACCTCGTTTGCCATGGGTTATGTGTGTTCCATCTTCATGGCCTGTAAACCACACCGGTTGGATTGTGTATTTGGGCATTGGGCGGATGGTGAGAGTGCGTGTGTGGGGACCTGCTTTTCTTAGCTGCTCTGTAACTGTTTTCTTAAGAAGAGGAAGAGATTGGATGTATACCTTGTCCTTCACTCGGAGTCTCAGAGCGGCTTACAAACTCCTTTCCCTTCCCCTCCCCACAAGAAACACCCTGTGAGGTAGGTGGGGCCGAGAGAGCTCTTCCCAGAACTGCACTTTCATGGACAGCTCTTGTCAGAACTATGGCTTGCCCAAGGTCATCCAGCAGCTGCATGTGGATGAGTGAGGAATCGAACCCAAGTGGAGGAGTGGGGAAGTATCTGGAATGACCCTGAATGCCTCTCTCTGCTAGCCACCCAATCATAGATAATGTAACAGTAGGTTTGCGGGTGGGGGGAGGAGGGCTAATGGAGCGTGCTAGATTTAGGCGGGCTGAGTTGATGGATTGATTGGACGGGTTACGGGCGGGGGCTTGTTTGAATCATGTATCATTCCAAAACTGGCACCAATGGAGTTAGTTCTGACACAAGATGGTCTTAGCTTGATACATGCACATCTCTCAATAAACAAATCACTAACCAGAGAGTGTTGTTGAGAGTAAGTTTGTTCAAGAGTCTGACAGGCAGGCACTTGAGAGAAGACCGAGGCATCTAGTTAGCTTTCCCATATCAGATCCTGAATCTTCTGTCAGGAGGTACCCCTCAATGTTTTGGGTTTGGTTTTGGGTATAGCACATTTCCTAGGGAATCTTGCCTTCGTTTTGTCTTTTTAAAAAAGCATAATCATTGACATTTTAATGTTACCATTAACATTACCATCCATTGGTTTTACATTGATAATGAAAGAAGAGCCATTCTTTGAGCCTGTTAATTATTCCTTACCAAACGTAAGCAGGCAAGGGGCATCTTCAACGATGAAGGTGGGGCCGAGAGGGTGCTCTGTTCACCTAGAGTGGCTGTGGAAGAACTGTTTTTTTGTTTTTTTAATGCAGTCTTGTTCACTTACCAGAAGTAGAAGAGACAAAGGGTAGCTCTAGCAGGGGTCATTTCCTGTGGGAGCGCACAGGAGCGGAGCTCCAGCAGTAAAGAGCTCAGGGAGTGGGCACATGCAACAAGCCCCACCCCCTGCTCCCAGCATCCCTCAGTCAGAGCAAGAAGCAGCCAGGTAAGTTGCAGAGGGGCCCCCCCGCCCCCCCGGTCTAAAACAGTCCAGTGGCACCTTTAAGACCAAGTTTTATTCAGGTACAAGCTCTCCCTCCTCTGCGAGGACAGATCTGCACGTTCCCCTCCCCCAACAGCTAGCAATCCAAAACAGTCCAGTGGAGCCTGAGCGGTGGGGGTTGCCTTCTGACACACTTCCGGTGATGTCAGGGGGTGTGGCATATGCAAATAAGTTATGCTAATGAGCTCTGCTAATGAGCGCCTGCACCTCTTTTTCTACGAAATGACCCCTGAGCTCTAGGAACCACCAAGAACTCTATGGTTTTAAAATTGAGTTTCTGGTGATTCCTGGAGCTACCCTTCTCCGACTGTGGGGTCCTCCCACATGCCCTTGATTTAAGGGCTAGCAGGTGAACAGAAATGACATGTCACATCCAGGTGAAATACCTGGAAGTAGGGTTGCCAGGCTGGCAACCAGCAGGAGGGTTTGGGGACAGGGATGGGGGGGCATGTAATGTCAGCAACACCACCAACATTTACTAGAGGCATGACTTTTGGTACAACCTAGAAGGGACAATGGGTCGCTCTAGGAATCCCCAGAAGCTCTATGTTAAAACTCTATGGTTTTACCGTAGTTTCTGGTGATTCCTAGAGCTACCCACTGTCACTTCCGGGTTGTACCAGGTAGTGACATACCAGCACAGAGCACCCTGACGTTTTTAGAATATTTTCTCCTGTCACCATTTGGAGCAGCAGCAGGGATCAGTGAGAAGCTTCCTGCGAAGGTGGGAGGCCTGATAACCCTAGACGTGACCTTAGCATGCCAAGCCAATGTTCTTGGAACTCTGTGCTAATACCATAGAGTTTTGAGAGCATCGGCTGATGTCACATCCAGGTTTTGCCAGGATACGACATTGGCACGTAGCCCAACAACATGTCTGCCCCGTGCCCTGCCACCAAAGCTCTCAGGGGTACCAGGAGGCGGCTTGGCATCCTTATGATAAATATCTCTGCAGGAATCCTTGGTTTAATACAAGTTTCATTTATTTGACATGGGCCTGGGGGAGGGGGAGTAAGCCATTCGCCCATCCATTTTGCTAATCACCTCTCAGCTCCCATCACTAGAATGCAACAGATCAAGGACAGTAAGGAGCCCCGAGGCCAAAGACCCCAAAGTCAGACAAGTGGTGGATGTGAGACTAATGGCTTCTTTTTCTATAACTAATTCTTGGCTGACCACCAGTCAAGGTCACCTGCATAGGAAGTCAATGGCAAACCCTATCTGCTCATCTCTTGCCTTGGAAACCCCCGTGAGGGGTCGACATACATCAGTTGCAACATGACAGCCAGAGGTCATTTCGGGGGGGGGACGCGGGGGATCGCAGTTCCCCCGGGTGAGGTACGGGGGCGGGGCACATGACAAAGCCCCGCCCCCTACTTCCAGCCCTCATTCAGCCAGGAGGAGGCAGGAGAAGAGGGAGGGTAAGTTCCTTCCTCCCTGCCTCTCCCCACCCCTGCCTGCCTGGGGCCAGGGAGGGCCTTGGCGGGGCTTCCTCGCACTCCCGCTGGCCTTGCAGGTCCACCGCCAGGCCCCATTGTCAGGGGGTGTGGCATATGATAATGAGTTATGCTAATGAGTTCCCCTAGCTCTTTTTCTACGAAATGACCCCTGATGACAGCACTTAATTATTATTAATTCTTGACTTTGAAAAGCAAGCAAAGAGTTATTATGAGTTCAAGCTAGTCAGCTGTGAATTGGGAAGCGGGAGAGGAGGGGGAAGGTGAATATCAAACATCCCGTTATCTTCCCCTTTCTCCACTTTTGCTTTCCCCAGGGGGGGTGTCAAACCTGGCTCCGTGGATTCAGCCCTTGACTTACCTTTACAGTGAGACTGTAATACTGCCTTGGGGCTAGAGAGAGAAGGGATGGATTCCTCTCTATGGATGGTTCTACCAAATAGGTTCAACTTTTTTTAAAAAAACAACAACTAGGAGACTAGGGGTTTGTGTTTGCGGTGGCCTACCAAACACAGCCAGTCTCAAGATGACAGTATAAGAGCTAAAGCCAGTCAGAGTATAGGGGGGGCACGGTTGCACAGAGGGCAACCAATAAATACGGTTACCAACTCTGAGTTGGGAAATTCCTGGAGATTTAGGGGTGGAACCTGGGGAGGGCAGGCTTTGGGAGGCATAATGCCAACTGAGTCCACCTTCCAAAGCAGCCATTTGCTCCAAGGGAACCCTATCTGTCACAGGCTCTGATTTACTAGAGGCATGCCATGTCAGGCCTGGCCTATCAG
>NW_015164724.1:71118-96225 GCF_001447785.1 Gekko japonicus | reverse complement strand
TGCACAGGAACGGCGTTCCGGCTGGCTCCTGAGTTGGCCACGCCCAGCAGGAACTCATTAGCATAATAGGCCACACCCAATAGCAGAAACTCATTCGGGTTGGCTACATTAGGGGTGTGTGGCCTAACATGCAAAGGAGTTCCTGCTACAAAAAAAGCCCTGGTTTTGACAACAAACAAGGTAAACAGAATAAGAAGGAAAAGGTGGGTGTGGCTGGATGACCACACTTCTGGTAACATGGGGGTGTGGCCTAATATGCTAATGAGTAGTGCTGTCAGGGTGTGGCCTCATATGCTAATGAGTTTAGCTGTTGGGTATGGCCTATTATGCTAATGAGTTCCTGCTGGGCTTTTTCTACAAAAAGAGCCCTGGCAGCCATTCACAAATGCCAAGCTTTTACACGACCTCCCCTCAGCCAGGAAAAGGTCTAGTCACCTGATTAGAGTTCCACAGATTGTGTATGCTCTGGAAGAAAAATTAATGGTGTAACAAGCAGGGGTTGTTGTTGTTTTAAAGAGGTGCCAGAACGCTCAAGAGGGAAGTTTTCAATCTGTGTAGGCCGAGCGCCGAAGAATAGATTCTTTTGAACTATGGTGCTGGAGAAGACTTTTGAGAGTCCCTTGGACTGCAAAAAGATCAAATCAGTCAGTCCTAAAAGAAATCAACCCTGACTGTTCCCTGGAAGGCCAGATAATGAAACTGAAGCTCAAATACTTTGGCCGCCCAATGAGAAGGGAGCACTCCCTGGAGAAGACCCTGATGCTGGGAAAGATTGAAGGTCAAAGAAGACGGGGACGGCAAAGGATGAGATGGTTAGTCAGTGTCATCGATGCAACGAACATGAAATTGAGCCAACCTCAGAGGACGGCGGAAGACAGGAGGGCCTGGCGGGAGATGATCCATGGGGTTGCAAAGAGTCGGACTCGACTGTGCGACTGAACAACAACAAAAACTGAAAACTCATGAACGTTTAAACATTTTCAAAATAAATTTGTCGAAGAAGTTCCAGAACTCCGTTTCGGCGCATTCCCCCAGAAAACAAGAAAACAGATAACAAGGAATTACGGTTGCCAGGTTCAGGTTGGAAAATACCTGGAGACTTTGGGGGTGGATCCGGGAGAGGGCGGCGTTTGAGGAGGGGAGGGGCCTTAGCATGGTGCAATGCCATAGAGTTCACCCTTCAAAGCAGCCATTTTCTCCAGGGGGGCAGATCTCTGTCAGCTGGAGATCAGTTGTAAAAGCGGGAGATCTCCAGGCCCCACCTGGAGGCTGGCAAACCTACTAGGAATTGAAAACAGACAAGAAGATATTAGCCAAATGTCACCCAAACATCACCATAATTGGTTTCCCTTTAGTGCAGAAGGATTCCTGCTTCCAATGGTAACTCAACCCTTCAGCAGCAATATAAGAAGACCACATTCACTTCTTGACTTAAAGCCAGGGCTATTTTGAGGCAGGAACGCACAAGGAAAGGAGTTCCGGCTGGCTCCCGAGTTGGCCATGCCCAGCAGGAGCTCATTAGCATAACAGGCCACACCCAACAGCAGAAACTCATTAGGATTGGCTACATTAGGGGTGCGTGGCCTAACATGCAAAGAAGTTCCTGCTACAAAAAAAAGCCCTGGGTTTTGACAATAAACAAAGTAAACAGAATAAGAAGCAAAAGGTGGGTGTGGCTGGATGACCACACTTCTGGTAACTCGGGGGTGTGGCCTAATATGCTAATGAGCTGTGCTGTTGAGGTGTGGCCTAATATGCTAATGAGTTTATGCTATTGGGTGTGGCCTATTATGCTAATGAGTTCCTGCTGGGCTTTTTCTACCAAAAAAGCCCTGCTTAAAGCCATTACCCCGTCGTCAGGCAGATTCAGGAGTTTCCAATGGGGGGGGGTAAGTAGGTGTGTGCAATCCGAAATTTGCTGCTTTAAAAAAAATGTCCTCTGACGCATGCACGCTTCCAACGAGTCAGCGAGAGAGTGATCTCTAAGAGCCCTTCTCCCTGTTATTTTCACAAATGCCCTTGACAGATCCTTTACCTCCAATTGATCTGATACTTGAGCTTCCCTTTTTGCTGTGCAGCATCTAAGTTAAATGCTGATTTCTTTGCACTGTCTTTACACTTAGCCTGAAGCCCTATGAATGAATTTTTGACACATTCGAGAGAGGCAGAATTTTTTAAATTCCTCTTGGTGCCTAGAATTGCAATCCAGAGAGGCTCATGCTGGCATTTTACCTCCCTTCCATTGGCCTTCAGCACCTCTCCAATGTTTTTGTGAGCCAGTTTGGTGTCGTGGTGAAGTGCGTGGACTCTAATCTGGGAGAACCAGGTTTGATTCCCCACTCCTCCACTCGCACCTGGCTGGATGACCTTGGGCAAGCCCTGGCTCTGATAAGAGCTGTCCTTGAAAAAGAGCAGTTTCTGTCAAGAGCTCTCTCAGCCCCACCCACCTCCCAGGGTGTCTGTTGTGGGGAGGGGAAGGGAAAGGAGTTTGTAAGCCGCTCTGAGACACCTTTGGGTAGTGGAGGGCAGGGCAGAAATCCAATCTCTTCTTCTTCTTCTTAGTGCTGCTGCAAGTGTAGAGTTGCCAGCCTCCAGGGAGGGCCTGGAGATCTCCTGGAACTACAACAGATCTCCATATTGCAGAGATCAGTTCCCACGGACAAAATGGCTGCTTTGGAGAGTGGAGTCTATGGCATTAGGCCCTGCGGAGGTCCCTCCCCTTCCAAACCCCGCCCTCCCCAGGCTCCACCTCCAAATCTCCAGGAATTTTCCAACCTAGAGTTGGCAACCCTTTTCAAGTGTGAACCAGCAGAATCCTAGCTACACAGATCCCTCTTCTAGTTCATCTTTTCCAATTGGAGGGGGGGATTCAAGTCACGAAATGACAGGACTCTTGCGTCTTGCCAAGCAATTACGAAATGGCTTCAAAAAGAAAACATCCAAGGTACGTAGGGTTGCCAGCAATGGTCCCTCTAAGCTGTGGAGACTTGTGAGCAAAAATTCTACTTTGTGAGCTACTGGTATGAAAGTTGTGAGCAAGCAATTTAGCTACTGCATAAATTAGTTTGCTCTGGAGCCCCATCCCTTCCTGAGCTAAGACAAAAATCTGTGAGCTGGAGGCTAAAAAACAGTGAGCTGGCTCACACTAACTCAGCTTAGAGGGAACACTGGTTCCCAGGTCCCCTTGTTAATCCGGCGGGGGGATTTGGGGGGCGTTTTGGGGGTGGGCAGAAGTGCAGGGGCTGCTTCTTCACCTGTGTGCTCTTCAACTGCTCTTGATGCTTTATTTCTCTGGTTTGGGCCTGCAAAGAAATTAGTAATTCCCTCAACCCAACTCGAGGCCTTTTCTCTCTGTCCTGACTAAGGAAACGGGGATCTTGCTGTTGGTTGTACGCGGACAGCACTACTTACTGCCCATGCTCTGTGATCTTTGGCTCCCTGGGCTCTGGGGATTTGAAGATGAAGTCGTGGGGTGGGGCAGGTATACAGTCATAGAGCCCACTCTCCAAGGCAGCCATTTTCTTCAGGGGAGCTGGAAGTTGGCAACCCTATTGCTGATGGAGAAATTTGGGGTCCAAATAAGTAAAACTATGTTCAGTAGAAACAAAGACTTTATTCACTTGACCATGGTCGAGGAAAGTATCTATCCCTACAAAAGTTCAAGAGACTGACAACTTTACATACAAAAGGGTAAGTGTATATAGGCAAATTGACATCAGGATCTTGCAGAACAATGACAACTCAATACTGCACCAAATCTAAACCAATAGAAAAGCAATCTGTGTTGTTGTTCAGTCACACAGTTGAGTCTGACTCTTCGTGACCCCATGGACCAGATCACGCCAGGCCTTCCGGTCTTCCGCCGTCCTCTGAAGTTGGCTCAACTTCATGACCGTTGCATCTATGACATGGACCCCATGGACAGCATCAAAAGGCTAAAAGCAATCTGTACTTCCTTCTTAACATACTTTTAAGAATTCAGTTACCTTACCTGTGGTACACTACAAGCTCAACACAAACTGCGTCCTGCTATACTTTAAGAAAACAGGATCTTTGTTAAAGGTTAGTTTCCCCTATGAGGTGAGGAATGCAGCCTTTCGGAGACTTTGACGGAAAACGCAGATAGCAGTGCTGGCACATCACTGGGTCAAACGTTTCCTTCAGTTCTTTGCTTGGTTCTAACAAGACATAGCTACACCAGAGGTCATTTCGGGGGGGATCGCGGGGGATCGCAGTTCCCCCGGGTGAGGTACGGGGGCGGGGCACATGACGAAGCCCCGCCCCTTGCTTCCGGCTGCCCCACTTCCGGCCCTCATTCAGCCAGGAGGAGGCAGGAGAAGAGGGAGGGTAAGTTGCTTCCTCCCTGCCTCTCCCCACCCCTGCCTGCCTGGGGCCAGGGAGGGCCTTGGCGGGGCTTCCTTGCACTCCCGCCAGCCTTGCAGGTCCACCGCCGGGCCCCTCATGGGGCTCGGCAGTGGAGCTGCAAGGCCGCTGGCGGCGGCCGGGACCGTTGGGGCCGGGGTGTGTGGCCTTATGGCACACTTCCGGTGATGTCAGGGGGTGTGGCATATGCTAATGAGTTATGCTAATTAGTTCCCCTAGCTCTTTTTCTACGAAATGACCCCTGAGCTACACTATGGCTCATTCACATATTGCCTTTCCCCCCTTCATTGCCCAGTCACATCTGCCCTCAGAGCTACTGAATATCCCAGTCCAAGTTGTGAAAAGAGCTTCACCCTTCCATCCTTGCTGCTCCCAAACTAGTTCTGAGGCCAACTTGAGGCTGCTGGTCCAACATCAAGGCTAAGTCCTGCTGCGAGTCTTCTTCTGAGGGGCACATTCTGCAGAACCGTCAAAGAGCATCAGCGTGGCATAGCCCCCACTGACAGGCTATCCGGATAATCAGACGACCGGGAGCAGGGAATGCGGGGTTCAAAAAGGCCACACTTTGCCATGAGGTTCACCGGCCGGCCTTGGGCCAGTCACATTCTCTCAGCCGACTGTGCTTCACAGTGTCACTGTGAGAATCAAATGCTGGTGGTGGAAAATGCCGATCCTTTCCGCATTGGCCGGCCACTCCGGATTTCCTCAGTGTTCAAGTCAAGGCAATTTAAGTCCACGGCAAAACAGCATCCAAATTACCCGGGGCAACAACAGGCTGAAACCGGGTTGGCCACCGAAGGGAGGTCATGTAATGCAGAATGGGGGGGGGACGATGACCTGGATTTAAAAGAAGGTTGAATTCCATTTTAGTGTAGAATTGCTTGGAGGACACCGCGGTGAATGTGGGTTAAAAGGAGAGCGCAGAAAGGGCTGCTGTCAAATTTCAGCCAATTTATGGCGACTCCATAGGTTTCAAGGCAAGAGAACACTCTACACCCAAAGAGCGATTCACACATGGAATTCACTGCCACAGGAAGTGGTGGCGGCTACAAGCATGGACGGCTTCAAAAGGGAATTAGATAAGCATATGGAGCAGAGGTCCATCAGTGGCTATTAGCCCCATGGTATAGATAGGGGCTCTGGGGCAAGTGATGCTCTGTCATCTTGGTGCTTGGGGGGGGTCAACAGTGGGAGGGCTTCTAATGTCCTGGCCCCACTGCTGGACCTCCTGATGGCACTGGTGTTTCTGGCCACTGTGTGATACAGAGTGGTGGACTGGATGGGCCTTTGGCCTGATCCAACATTGGCATCTCTTATGTTCTTATGTACATTCAGAGGTGGTTTAACATTGCCTGGGCAGTGACCCTGGGCTCCATTCCAAATACTAGCCAGGGCCGATCCTCCTTAGCTTCCAAGATCTCACCAGTTTGGGCTAGCCTGGGCTATCCAGGTCAGGGGAATAATAGATAAAGGCCCCGGTCACACGGGCTGGATATCGCGGGGGGAGGCGTGGCTAATTGCCCCGGCGCAGTTTGATCCGCGATTACGTGATCAGATGCACCGGCAGCACACCACGGGTCCTTCCCTCGGCGCCGGCAGGTAAACGAGGGACCAGAGGGGAATGCCGCGCGCAGGCGCGATCACACCACGGGCGTCTGGAGGCAGCCCGTGGCAAACATTTACTAGTACTTTGGAGGTACTACTTTTTTAACGCGCATTTTCAGCGGTAAGCCACGGGTGCGCTCCACTTCCCAGATGTTGGGGTGTGATCGCCCCCGGATAATCCGCCCACCATCCGTGCCTCTCCCGCGGCAACTTTGCCGTGTGACCGGGGCCCTAATAGGGAAAGGAAAGATGTGTGCCACTGATCACCTTGAAGGAAGGGCGGGATAAAAATAACATTAATTAGTTATTTGTTAAAGTACATTTCTATAATTTTGTAATTTAAATTTAGTGCTCCTGTATTTCACGATGGGTTCCTAGTCAACAAATAAATCCTGTTCTGAACCTGTTGAATCTGCTCTTTTTCTCTTCCCCTTCCACCCATTGTGCAAATGACAGCCCCTTACCAAAGGGGCTCGGGTGATGGATGTGGCAACATCTGAAATGCAAGAAAACTTTATTATCTTGGCTGACCCCAGTCCATATTTTGGGCAACCTTGTTAAACCATCACAAACAGTTATGCAGTCCACAGTCGCAGGTCAAAGCTGGTCCCAGCCAAAATGCCCACTGATGGGAACCTTCCCAGAACTGAAACAAAGCAAGAAATAATAACAATGCAGCCAGTTTTTGCTGGCCATTCAGTTTCAGTAAAAGCTGGTGTGGCTCCAAACCAAGCTTCTAAAGGAGCTACTGTGTTGTTTCCAATTACCAGTAAAACAAGGCCAAATTCTTAGTTCATTGGCAGACCTTCTTTCCACGTTCATACCAAGCTCAGTCCTCCTCATGCTCCACTGTCTGGAGCACAGAAAGTACCCGAAGTGACCTAGTTTGACCACAAGACAAAAAATGGGGCCTGTATAAGAAGTTTTGAAAATAAGCGTTGGATATTTTCAGGCAGGGGGTGTTAAGTCGCATGCTTAACAAAGTAGTTGGAGAGTGATTCAGCAAAGATTCAGCTTTATTCAACAACCCGAACACAACTCCAACACGGATCAACATCTGATAGCCAGAACAGCTTTTACATTGCAGCTGTCCTGCTTTTAAACTCTCCCAGCTATTTTAGCCACGCCTACTGTACATCTACCAACCGATAAGGTTGTATGCATAAGGACCAATCACGGGCGTTCCCGCTCAGGGAGCTTGCTGACAAGTGATTGGTTGGTTCTTCCTGGGCTATCAATGCGATTGGATGGATTTGGATCCTAGCCCAGGACAAAGCTTAACATTGTACTTCAATTAGATGATTCATGTATTGCAATGGCAGCTACTGAATACATTACAGGGGGTATCATAGAACTGGAATAATCTTTTATACAGGAAAAGGTCGTGGAGTACACTGCAGATCCCCAGCCTTTTTGAGCCTGCAGGAACCTTGGGAATTCTGCGACAGTGTGGTGGGAACAGCTACAAAATGGCTGCCGCAGGACATGGAGTAGGGTTGCCAGATTTGCACGTGTGCGTACCGCACGCTGCGGTGACGTCACCCGAAAGTGACATCATCACGCTAGGCATGTTGTCGGCGTACGCTCTAGCATCTGGCTTGAAAACTCTATGCTAGAGCATCCCCCCCCCGGCGACGGGCCCAGTGTGATGACATCACCTCCGGTTGACGTCATCGCGCTGGGCACGTCGGCCGGATTTCGGCACTTTGGGGGCAGGGTTCCCCCCACCGGCTGGATCTGGGCCAGCGGGTCGGGGGCCCTTTGAGCCGGCAAACCCTCGCCCCCACAGGGGACCTGGCAGCCCTAAGGTGGAGTTAGCCACAAAATGGCTGCTGTGGCTTACCTTCATCATACAGTGAAGATCCTTGTGCTGTGGTGGCAGCTGCTGCCAAAGCACCATTTTTCTTTTTAAATCTGCGTGGCCGATCAGATCTCCAATAGCTTGCAGGGCAGTAACCCACCTAGCCTTGCTCACTTCCTAGAAACACTTGGTGGCCGCCAGGTAAGATGTTCATGGCCGCCCTGGTGCCCACAGGCACCACATTGGAGACCCCTGGGATACACAGTGGTCGCGTTCTTGCTTCAGACCACTTGGAGATTGGACCGGCGCTTTGCATAGACTCCCATGGAGGGGGTATCGACTTAGATATCATGGATTCTGAAACTGAGGACATTGTTGATCAGTTTAAAAGGCTGCTCTTTTATCTGAAGACGAATCATCATTTGCCGTCATCTGGATCTGAAAATGACCAAACCTTATTGTTCAGGAAGACGTCACGTGCCTTGGCAACAGATATGACAGGAGAGATGAAAACGATCAGGGATGAAGCTTCGTGTCTTGACAACGGAACGGCGCCCCTTGTCAGCGACTCTGGAACATAACCCGAAAGAAGAAGGATTCAGAGGGGAAGCGAGCAGTTCTCTCTTGGACCCATCCTTCTCTTGGGCCGTGAGCCGAGCTTGAAGAAAGACATTTCAGACAATTAGCATATTTCAGATGTTTGGAGGCAAAGGATAGACGGATATTTGAGATGGTATTGGAAGTAGCAAGATGGTCTCATTGGCAGTTCAAACTTGACAAGATTCACATGTACTGATAATCCATAGTTTCTTTTTACAGGAACAAGTAACAGGGACCTAGTGCAGTTCCGTAGGGCCTGTAAGACGGAGCTCTTCCACCAGGCCTTTGGATAGGAGCCGCCGCCACTACCATCGTACACTACCTTTGCTGTATCGCCCATCCATCAGACCCTATGAGGTCGATCAGTCTGTTTGAGCTGTGACGGTTTTACCATTAAGATCACAGGCAGGAAACAGGTCGCTGAGCTTTCTGTAAACTGTATAGATTGTTTAGATTTTAGCACCAATTTTATTGTATGAAAAACTGTTTTATTGTTTTAGTATTTATACAATGTTGTTAGCCGCCCTGAGCTACTGAATAGGGCGGGATAGAAATCCCAAAAATAAAAATAAAATAAATAAAGGATCCTCTGCCCTCTGCCCTCCATCCTCTCCTCCATTCCCAGGCAGCTCGGAAATTAATTTCTGTTTCTTCGGCACACCTCAGTCTGTGCTTACTTCTGAGTTAGGTTGAATCTGCATTTTTAAATCAGTTTCGTGCTGCTGCGACCCCATCTTTCTCTTATGCTTGTTTCAACGTTGTTTGGAAAAGATTCTTTTAAAGCAGTGTGGAGGCACAAGGACAGTGGAGCCACCACGAGAAGGCGATGAACATATGCAGATGTGCAAAAGTATGCCAGCACTGTTGAGGTGTGAAAACGAAACCAAATGTAGACAGCTTTTTTGAAGACGGAGTCAGAAGGCTGGGACACCGGTGGGAAAGACAGAGGCAGATTCAACCTTAGTCAGTCCCTTTCTTCGGCACTAATTACAATCATATTTAAAATAGTGGGATAAGGTTAAAAGCGGTTGGGAAGCTGGAATAACTAAGATCATATAAGGTAGGTGGGGCTGAGAGAGCTCTTTCGAGAACTGTCCTTGAGAGAACAGCTCTGAAAGAACCATGGCTTGCCCAAGGTCATCCGGCAGCTGCAAGTGGAGGAGTGGGGAATCAAACCCGCTTCTCCCAAATTAGAGTCCGTGCACTTAACCACGACACCAAACTGGCTCTCAGTTTGCAGCCCCAGACCCTGCACTTGGAGAGGTTCTGATTGCCCACAGCCCTGCCTCCTCTAAGGAGGAGAGGGGAAAAAGGAGGGCAGGCTCCTGCCACTGTACGCCCCTGCCCCTTTTCCGTGGGTCTGGTGGCTCCCAAGTACCATGCATGGGGCGAGGGCCGCTCCTTGCTTGCTCCTAGCAGGGTGGCAGCCAGGTCGATTCTATACATCCATCCTGGACTTCTACCCAGAGACCCAAAAAGTTTCCCTGATTCTGGGGATCATTCTTGTAATGACAATCCATTTGTTTTTATGACGCGAGCTTTGCAAGTATATCCAGGAAGATGGAGCTTCTTACTTCCCCAGGCCGCCTTCTCCTTGCCCTCGAATCACAACATCATCATCCCCTTTAATCCCAGGCAAGAAACCATGTCCGTCATTCCTCCCTTTCGCTCGCACCTCGTATTGACTCTGCAGCCACGCCACCCTTATAGCAAGCTGATTGGGGTGTGCAATCAAATTTGGGGTTTTTTATATATAGTTTATTTATCGTTTTCCATTACAGAAAAGTAAACAAAATATACATTCTTTACACCATATTTTGGAGTTTCCATTATACATTTCCCCCTATCCATCTATCTATTTTTGGCCATCTTTTTTTTGAATATATTTTCTTCTTTCCCTGCTAATATCATATTTATCTTATCCATTTCTTTTATTTCCAAGATTTTCATAGTTAATTCTTCTCTATTTGGTATTCTGTCTGATTTCCAATATTGTGTGTGTGTGTGTGTGTGTGTGTGTCTAAAGTGCCATCAAGTTGCAGTCTACTTATGGTGATCTCATAGGGCAGTGGTGGTGAACCTATGGCACGAGCGCCAGAGGTGGCACTCAGAGCCCTCTCTGTGGGCATGCGTGCCATCGCCCCGGCCAGGCCCATACCACTATTAAAGTGTCGAATTCTCTGCCAAATAATTTTAAGTAAATGAAAGCATTTGGGATTGCTTTTCTTACTTTGTTTGGATCCTCTTAAGTTAATGTATGAGTTGTCTTTTCTAAAGTAAAAGCTCAGTATTCAGGTTAAATTGCCGTGTTGGCACTTTGCGATAAATAAGTGGGTTTTGGGTCGCAGTTTGGGCACTCGGTCTCTAAAAGGTCCGCCATCACTGTCGTAGGGGTTTCGGGACAAGGGACTAACTGAGGTGGCTTGCCATTGCCTTCCTCTGCATAGATGACCCTGGAATTCCATAGTGGTCTCCCATCCAAATACTAACCAG
Organism: Gekko japonicus; assembly: GCF_001447785.1. Lineage (NCBI taxonomy): Eukaryota > Metazoa > Chordata > Lepidosauria > Squamata > Gekkonidae > Gekko > Gekko japonicus. Next base: position 85,343 of record NW_015164724.1, on the reverse strand, counting down.
GGCTGACCCTGCTTAGCTTCTGAGATCTGACAAGATCAGGCTAGCCTGGGCCGTCCAGGTCAAGGCAGAATGGAACTAAGGCAGAAAAAATGGGGGCACTGTCTCAGGGGTCATTTCGTAGGAAAAGAGGTGCAGGAGCTCATTAGCATAACTCATTAGTATAACTTATTTGCATGTGCCACACCCCCTGACATCACCGGAAGTGTGTCAGGAGGCAACACCCACCGCTCAGGCTCCACTGGACTGTTTTGGATTGCTAGCTATTGGGGGGGGGGGGACGTGCAGATCTTCCCTCACAGAGGAGGGAGAGCTTGTACCTGAATCAAACTTGGTCTTAAAGGTGCCACTGGACTGTTTTGGATTGCTATTCGGGGAGCTCTGCGACTTACCTGGCTGCTTCTTGCTCCTTGTGGCCCAGGGCTGCTGGGAGCAGGGAGCGGGGCTTGTTGCATGTGCCCACCCCCTGGGCTCTTTACTGCCGGAGCTCCTCTCCTGTGTGCTCCTGCAGGAAATGACCCCTGGTCGGTCCTATCCCAAGAAAGCCCTTCTTGAATCCGAAGGCAGCGTCTCATTGTGCTCATAACGGTTCCATTTCCAACAGCCCTCAAAGATGTGATACTTTTCAGCAGTATTCATGGGAAGCAAGAGGTGTTACTCTAGCACCGAAGAAGATATTTTTAACTAAATTACCAGCTGTAACAAGCCTGCAAGTTCGCACATCTCTGCTGTGGTTTGAGGTGTTACGGAAACCGAACTCTTCCCCCTCCCTCCTGTACACACAAAGTAAGCGTCCCTAATGGTTTATCTATGGCTGCGGTCACACACACAAAATAATCCACTTTTGATCCACTTTCAATGCACTTTACAACTGGATCCTGCCAAATCACACAGTAAAATCCAGATGGAAAGTGCACTGAAAGTGGATTATTTAATCTGTGTGATTGCAGCCTATATTTTGTTGCAAAACTGCCACCATCTGCCCCATCGCCCACAGGATGGGATGTGCAATGAAGAAATAATTTTGTCTTATACCAGAAGGGTTTCTACCGAGCAAGCAGATAGTGTTTCTGAATTGACTGTGACCAGTTTAAAACAGCACTTCCAAAACCCTTAAAGAGGTCAAGGCTCTTTAGCTTGGAGAAAAGACAAATGAGGGGTGACATCATGACAGAACTTTACAAGACTATGCATGGGATAGAGAAATTAGAGAAAGGAGTACTTGTCTCCCTTTCTCACAATTCAAGAACTCATGGGCACTCAATGAAATTGTAGGCTTAGAACAGACTAAAGGAAGTCCTTCACTCAAAGAGTAATTAACGTAAGAATTCATTGCCACAGGTAGTGGTGGTGGTGGTGGCTACAAGTATAGATACCTTCAAGAGGGGATTGGAGAAACATAAGGAGCAAAGGTCCATCAGTGGCTCTTAGCCACAAGGTACAGATGGAACATTGTCTGGGGCAGTGATGTTCTGTATTCTTGGTACTTGGGGGGAGAACAGGGGGGGGGCTTCTGGAGTTCTAGCCCCGATGGTGGACCTCCTGATGGCCCCTGGGTTTTGGCCACTGTGTGGCACAGAGTGCTGGACTGGATGGGCCACTGGCCTGATCCTGCATGGCTTCCCTTATGTCTTTAACCCTGGGCCGTAGATCTGCCACAGGATCCTGCTAGATCCTTCCCCTCCTAAACCGGTAATACACCCTGTCTCATTTGAAAGCTCTCCCATTCTGACACATTTTTTAAAAAATTGCCCTGCAGCAAAAATATCCTTGTGGATATGCCAGAGACTATAATGTTCAAGCATACACTGTGTTCCCACGACAGCCCATGTCCTTTCCCCCCCCTCCCCCCCCCCCCCAACATCATGAGCAGCCTTCTCTGGCAGTGAAGACAAGCAAACCCTTGCCTGAGCTCAAAAGACTGCTGCCCAGGCAACAAATTCAAACGAGAGCATTGAACAATAAATGTATAATGAACATATCCATCTTGACTTCAGCACTGATCCTACGGCTGAGGAAGTCATCGCCAATCAAGTGAGCTGTGCAGCACAGTCCCAAGAGTGGTTAGTCTCACTGAATTCAGTGGCACTCACTTTCTAGCAAAATGTGAAAAGAAGGTGCTGGATTGGAGGAGGAGGAGGAGGAGATTGGATTTATACCCCGCCCTTCTCAGAGCAGCTCTCCCCACAACAGACACCCTGTGAGGTCGGTGGGGCTGAGAGAGCTCTTTCGAGAACTGCCCATTCAAGGACAGCTCTGACAGAACCAGGGCTATTTTGGGGCAGGAACGCACAGGAACGGAGTTCCGGCTGGCTCCCAAATTGGCCACGCCCAGCAGGAACTCATTAGCGTAAGAGGCCACACCCAATAGCAGAAACTCATTAGGGTTGGCTACGTTGGGGTGTGTTGCCTAACATGCAAAGGAGTTCCTGCTACAAAAAAGGCCCTGGGTTTTGTCAACAAACAAGGTAAACAGAATAAGAAGCAAAAGGTGGGTGTGGCTGGATAACCACACTTCTGGTAACGTGGGGGTGCGGCCTAATATGCAATGAGCTATGCTCTCATGGGTGTGGCTGGATATGCTAATGAGTTTCTGTTGTTGGGTGTGGCCTATTATGCTAATGAGCTCCTGCTGGGCTTTTTCTACAAAAAATGCCCTGGACAGAACTATGGCTTACCCAAGGTCATCCAGCAGCTGCGCGTGGAGGCGTGGGGAATCAACCCCGGTTCTCCCAGGTTAGGGTCCGCACACTTAACCACAACACCAAACTGGCTCTCGGTCGAAGGAGGGAGGTCCATTAGAAATGTTCAGGTCAAACGACGCAAGCTTTCTTTTAGCAAGAGCAACAGGCGGACGGAAGCAGTGAGGCCCAGGCAGGGACAGTCGTAACGATTCTGGGCCGACGTGCAGGAGGGGGACCCATAATCCCTGCCACATGGCCCGCCTTCCCTCTGCCGGAGCCACCCCAGGCGTGACAACTGGGCTTCCAGCTGCTGCCAAAGGGGGCAGGGGTGAGCATGCACAGCAGCCACTGAGCCGGCCAGCTGCTGCCTGGACCCTGAAGTGGGCAGGTGTGCTCACAGCCACTGACAGCTCTTCCTCTTCTTTCCCCCTCCACCCAGGGAGAGGCAGGGCTGTGGGTGGTTGGGGGGCCCGGCCCAGCCTGAGGCCCAGGGCAGCTACCCCAGATGTCCTGTGGCTGACAACCCCTGGGTTCAGGTAGCACATGGATATGAACCTAGCACCAGTCAACATTTCTAGAGGAATAGCGTCCCTCCCAATGTGAGCGGAGTTTAAAAGTTCTCATGTGAACCTGCCAAGTTCCCCCGGCTGCCAGTTGGAGGGGGGGCAGGGTTGCCAGATCCAGGTTGGGAAACTCCTGGAGATTTGGGGATGGAGCCTGGGGAGGACGGGGACCTCAGTGGGGCACAATGCCACAGAGTCCGCCCTCCAGAGCATCCATTTCCCCCCCAGGGGAACGGGACTCTGTAGTCAGGAGATGACCTGTGATTCCAGGGAATCTCCAGGTCCCACCTGGAGGCTGGCATCCCTGCCCGATGATGAGGAATAAAGTGAAACTAGTTCACAGGAAGGTGTTCAGAGCACAACGGACTAGATCACCATTCTTAAAGAAGCTGCAGAAACCTTGCAAGTCCAACCAGCTGACAAGCAAAAGTATTAATATGAAGCCACTCGCAATCCTTGCAGACTCTTCAGGAAGGAGATGGATCAGATTTAGGCAACAGTTTAGGCAAGAGACTTGGGGGGGGGTGGAGACGGGATTTCAGTGAACTTCAGTGAACAGGGACTTCAGTGGGGTACCATGCAATGCTCCCTCTAAGCTCTGGAGTCTTGTGAGCAAAAATTCCATTTCGTGAGCTACTGCCATTAAAGTTGCGAGCGAGCAATTTGGCTACTGCATTAATTAGTTTGCTCTGGAGCCCTCCTCCCTGTGTGAGCCGGAGGCTAGAAAACTATGAGCTAGCTCACACTAACTCAGCTTAGAGGGAACATTGGCTACCATGCCATACAGTCCACCCTCCAAAGCTCCCATTTTCTTCAGGGGAACTGATCTCTGGCATCCCAAGTATCCACACATGTCTGCAAAATATTACATTTGTTATCCAGAACTTTTACAGAGCTCCTCCAACTTTTACTATGAGTATGATTTCTGAATCGCTGAACCTCACAAGCGGGCTCTGGGCGATTTGCAGCTTTAAAACAGATAAAATACAACCAGCGTGAAAAAAATTATTACAGTGCTGAAAAGTACTGAGACTGACGCATCGTCGAGTGATTTTCAGCTCATGCTTTACTTTGTGGTTTCAGAAAAAAAGGAGATACAATGGCTAGCCCGTGGGCCGCTTATATGTCCATTCACAGCCACACCCATGACACATGCCCACGCCCGTGATAGGCTATATACAAGAGTTACAACCTTATAGGTCCCCTGTAGAGTCCCTACTCGGCTTGGCCATTGGTTGCCGGGTGGAACAGAGCCGAGTGGATGTGTCCGATGCCATAGTATTCCACGAATTCTTGGAACTCGGCCAATGTGAAAGCCATTCCATTGTCTGTCACTAGTGAGTCCGGAATGCCGTGTGTACTAAAAATCCTCCACATCGCCCTGATGGCCGAACGGGAGGATGTGGAGGGCACAGGAACCACCTCCAGCCACTTTATGTACGAGTCTACGAGTATAAAAAAGATTTGACCCTGGAAGGGGCCGACGAAGTCTAAGTGGAGTCTCGCCCATGGCTTGTGAGAAGACTCCCAGGGTCTTGTTGAGGCCTTCGGTGGTTCTGGCCGGGACTCCTGACAAGGTTGGCACCTCTTCACCTTGTCCTCTATTTCGCCATCTAGCCCTGGCTACCACACATAGCTTCTAGCCAGGGCCTTCATTCTGACAATCCCGGGGTGGTTTTCATGTAAGGCAGTGATCACCCGCTTGTGGGGCCGGCCTCAGCTTATTTTGCACCCTAGGCAAGGATCCCTTCTGGCGCCCCCCTCCATGCACCCACCAATTTTCAAAAATAGAAGCGGGGGAAACGCTGTCAGCTGCCTGGCCCCTGGTGAGGGAAGGCGGGCAAGGAGGCAGGCGGCACTGGCCCTCTCCAGCCCCAAATGCCCCCCAGGGAGAGGCTCGAAGAGGGGGTGGGGGCTAAGCCCAGCCACCTGCCACACACGGGAGGAGGAGAGGCAGCCTGATCGACTCCCTGCATGGCCCGCGGCTTCTTGCCCGCCAGGCACAGCCGTCTCATAGAGTTACAACCTTATAGGTCCCCTGTAGAGTCCCTACTCGGCTTGGCCATTGGTTGCCGGGTGGAACAGAGCCGAGTGGATGTGTCCGATGCCATAGTATTCCACGAATTCTTGGAACTCGGCCAATGTGAAAGCCATTCCATTGTCTGTCACTAGTGAGTCCGGAATGCCGTGTGTACTAAAAATCCTCCACATCGCCCTGATGGCCGAACGGGAGGATGTGGAGGGCACAGGAACCACCTCCAGCCACTTTATGTACGAGTCTACGAGTATAAAAAAGATTTGACCCTGGAAGGGGCCGACGAAGTCTAAGTGGAGTCTCGCCCATGGCTTGTGAGAAGACTCCCAGGGTCTTGTTGAGGCCTTCGGTGGTTCTGGCCGGGACTCCTGACAAGGTTGGCACCTCTTCACCTTGTCCTCTATTTCGCCATCTAGCCCTGGCTACCACACATAGCTTCTAGCCAGGGCCTTCATTCTGACAATCCCGGGGTGGTTTTCATGTAAGGCAGTGATCACCCGCTTGTGGGGCCGGCCTCAGCTTATTTTGCACCCTAGGCAAGGATCCCTTCTGGCGCCCCCCTCCATGCACCCACCAATTTTCAAAAATAGAAGCGGGGGAAACGCTGTCAGCTGCCTGGCCCCTGGTGAGGGAAGGCGGGCAAGGAGGCAGGCGGCACTGGCCCTCTCCAGCCCCAAATGCCCCCCAGGGAGAGGCTCGAAGAGGGGGTGGGGGCTAAGCCCAGCCACCTGCCACACACGGGAGGAGGAGAGGCAGCCTGATCGACTCCCTGCATGGCCCGCGGCTTCTTGCCCGCCAGGCACAGCCGTCTCATGGTGGGTGTCCCACCCAGGCAAGGGAGGTCCAGGGCCCGGCCAGGCCTTTGCCCCCAAGACTCACCTGACCCCGAGGTCGCCCCCCAAGACCCCCCCATGCCAGCCTGGCCCATTCTTGCGGCACTCCCAGCCTACAGCGTGGGGAGGGGCAACCCTTGAGGGCGCAGAGCCTGCGGGGGGGGGAGGATGCCAAGGGCACCAGGGGAGGAGGGGTGGGGGTGGGGCCTCCCATGGCTGGGGAGCCATGGCCACAGGCTGTAGCCAGGGTAACAGAGGGCCAATCCTGAGGCTGCTGCAGAAGGCTCTCGGTGTGAGAGGCAGGCACGTGCCCGCCCCGCAGCCCACAGCCTGGCCCGGGGCGCCTCCCACACAGCCCCAATGGCGATGATGGCAGCCCGAGATGGCCTAGGAAGGAACACCACCTGCCCGCTCGCCTCGGTGGTGCCCAGCCAGGCCGGCGCTCCCCCACCCACGCTCTGGCTCTCGGCGACGCTCTCCGAAATTCATGTAAGGCAGTGATCACCCGCTTGTGGGGCCGGCCTCAGCTTATTTTGCACCCTAGGCAAGGATCCCTTCTGGCGCCCCCCTCCATGCACCCACCAATTTTCAAAAATAGAAGCGGGGGAAACGCTGTCAGCTGCCTGGCCCCTGGTGAGGGAAGGCGGGCAAGGAGGCAGGCGGCACTGGCCCTCTCCAGCCCCAAATGCCCCCCAGGGAGAGGCTCGAAGAGGGGGTGGGGGCTAAGCCCAGCCACCTGCCACACACGGGAGGAGGAGAGGCAGCCTGATCGACTCCCTGCATGGCCCGCGGCTTCTTGCCCGCCAGGCACAGCCGTCTCATGGTGGGTGTCCCACCCAGGCAAGGGAGGTCCAGGGCCCGGCCAGGCCTTTGCCCCCAAGACTCACCTGACCCCGAGGTCGCCCCCCAAGACCCCCCCATGCCAGCCTGGCCCATTCTTGCGGCACTCCCAGCCTACAGCGTGGGGAGGGGCAACCCTTGAGGGCGCAGAGCCTGCGGGGGGGGGAGGATGCCAAGGGCACCAGGGGAGGAGGGGTGGGGGTGGGGCCTCCCATGGCTGGGGAGCCATGGCCACAGGCTGTAGCCAGGGTAACAGAGGGCCAATCCTGAGGCTGCTGCAGAAGGCTCTCGGTGTGAGAGGCAGGCACGTGCCCGCCCCGCAGCCCACAGCCTGGCCCGGGGCGCCTCCCACACAGCCCCAATGGCGATGATGGCAGCCCGAGATGGCCTAGGAAGGAACACCACCTGCCCGCTCGCCTCGGTGGTGCCCAGCCAGGCCGGCGCTCCCCCACCCACGCTCTGGCTCTCGGCGACGCTCTCCGAAATGTCTAAATCAGGGGTGTCAAACATGCGGCCCAGGGGAACTGGTGGAACTGGCTGTTTTCTGCTTCTTCTTCCAGTTCTGCTGCTGCTGCGTCATCGTAGGCTTGCAGCTTACAGATACACACCTGAACATACATTTTGATGCAATAATTCAGAGCAAGAGGTGTCAGTTATCGGACACTGTTAAATAATCAAAATATTGCTAGAGTGCTAATGTTTTAAGCATGTTTTTAAAACCACTTTGTGTTTGTGTCCTTTATAACGTTTATATTTCCGCTACCTGGCATTACATTTTATGACGCATATGGCCCGGCCCAACAAGGTCTCATTTATGTCAGATCTGGCCTTCATAACAAATGAGTTCAACATCCCTGGTCTAAATATTCAATGTAACAAGTTAAACAGTGATTCATTTTCATTCATACGGAGTATAGAATTTATTGTACTGTCCTGAGAATGCAAGAATCCTTTGTGCATCATTTTAGCGGGTTAAATCCAAATTTACCCCAGAAATGTATTGTATTGAAAGGATATACACCTGCTGTATTAATGTTCTGAATTTAATTTATTGCTAGAAACAATCTAGGGTATTTAGAAGTCGGTCTTTTTGGTCCCAATCCTGTACAAGTTAACTGTACGTAAATCCCATTGAAATCAATGGAATAATGCTGTGATTTTTAACTTTCCCTAGATTTTCCACATTTTCATTTCCCACGCTGGTAAGTTCCTGTTTCTACAGGGTGTGCGTGTGTGTGTGGGGGGGGTTTCCTGTTCTGCACATGTTTTGCGCCCTCTAGTAGTTGATTCAATATCACACGGGTTTATGTCTGGCATATCTCCCTGCAGATTTAAACTGCAGGTTTATATGCCGGACATAAACCCATGCGATATTGAAATGACCGCTGGAAGGAGCAAATACACGAGGAACAGAGCCTCCCCCAAAGAAACAGAAGCTTACCAGTGAGGAAAATGAGAATACAGAAACGCCTTTGGTCTTTTTGTTGAACCAGGTTCCAAATCCTTGGCATCTCCATTTGAAAGGCTTGGTAGCAGGTGTCGGAGAAAGGTTCTACCAAATGATGAAAATAACCCTTTTTTGCAAAGGCCGTTAAGAGAATAAGATTATTTTTCAAGGCATGTATGGCTGAAATGTTCTCTGTTCTCGAAATATCACTTGAATCGAGGAGCCAAAAACGCCTACACGGCTGACAGTTCCCATTGTCAAATATAACCTCTATATTAGTTGCACTTCAAGGCTGATATTGCTGAGTTTATTCATTTAAAAAAGGCTTAGGCCTCTTTCCACCTTTAAAACTTTTATGGGAGCCATTCAAGAAATATAGCTTCCCAGTTCCTTCCCTTTATTATTACACTCCCCTTACCAAAGGTCTTGAGCAAAGTCAGTACAGATACAAGATAAAAATACAAAGCAGTAAACATTCAAATACAGGATGGTGAATTAAAACCCACCACAACTGCTAAGAATTTGGCAACAAAATGTGCTATTTCCCGATTGATGTCTACCAGCAAAAAAGGAGCGCACACAAGATTTGATAGGCAGTTGATATTTATTCAGGGTCGGTGTAATCCAGAGGTCTGTGAGTGGCATCCATCGATCACAGAATAAGATGAGGTGATCCATGAAGCTGGTTGAAGTTCCAGGTGCGATGTCCCCGTGTCTCAGACCTCCAGACTCTGTGGCAAGAGAGACTAGATAGCTAGATAGGCACACTGACCTTTCTTCCTGTCTTTATCCTTCTGCCACTGTCCCCTTTGAAATGTAGATTGTGTTCTCAGGCACAATTTCCCTTCCTCCCGTTCTCTCTCAAATGAAGATGAACTCTCTCACTGCACGCACCAAGAGAGATGGCAAGCTGTGCTCTCTTGGAACCATGAGGCAGATGGGCCTCTTGCCGTCTGCTTCCATCCTTTACCTAGTAAGTCAGTACTCTATTCTGTCCCTACTCTTTCCTATCCAAAGTGTACTTCTCAAGTAAAGGGAGAAGTATTCTCTCCTAAACTTGCAATGTGGTCCTGTGTAGCTTTGTAAGCTGAGTAACCTGGTAGAGTAACACTGCTGCACTTGTAGCTTTATTTAAGCCCTCTGGCTAACTAGTGGTAACTGGACCAACCACACCAGTTAACCCCAACAGGAACATCCCAGCTACTGAACTAGATTTCAGATCCCATGGTCTTTGTAAGATGCGATGTGAGCATAACATTTGCATCTGACACTTAAAGGGCACAATCTAGTCAAGTAAATAGCAATGCTCCCTCTAAGCTATGGAGTCCTGTGAGCAAAAATTCTCCTTTGTAGACGACTGGCCTTAAAGTTGTGCGTAAGTGATTTGGCTACTGCCTAAATTAGTTGTCTCTGGAGCCCTCCTTCCTGAGCTAAGACAAAAATGTGTGAGCCGGAGGCTAAAAAACTGTGCGCTGGCTCACACTAACTCAACTTAGAGGGAACACTGGGGAGTCAGGTTGACAGCCTCCAGTTGGTAGCTGAAGACCTCCTGGGATTACAACTGATCTCCAGGCAACAGAGGCAGGGGTCATTTCCTGCAGGAGCGCACAGGAGCGGAGCTCCAGCAGTAAAGAGCCCAGGGGGCAGGCACATGCAACAAGCCCCGCCCCCTGCTCCCAGCAGCCCTGGGCCACAAGGAGCAAGAAGCAGCCAGGTAAGTTGCAGAGCCCCCTCCCCGATAGCAATCCAAAACAGTCCAGTGGCACCTTTAAGGCCAGGTTTTATTCAGGTACAAGCTCTCCCTCCTCTGCGAGGGCAGATCTGCATGTCCCCCCCCCCCCAATAGCTAGCAATCCAAAACAGTCCAGTGGAGCCTGAGCGGTGGGTGTTGCCTTCTGATACACTTCCGGTGATGTCAGGAGTGTGTGGCATATGCAAACAAGTTATGCTAATGAGTTATGCTAATGAGCTCCTGCACCTCTTTTTCTACGAAATGACCCCTGAATAGTGGTCAGTTCACCTGGAGAAAATGGCTGCCTTAGAAGGCGGACTCTTTGGCACTCTACCTCATTGGTCCCTCCCCTCCCCAAACCCTGTCCACTTGAGGTTCCACCCCCCAAATCTCCAGGTATTTCCCAACCCAGAGCTGGCAACCTTACAAGTGAGACAGTTCAGAGCCTTATTGATTTCCGTAAAAGAATTCAGGGAAATGTTCAACTCTCTCCCTCTGGAATCAGTGGCACTTCAAAGTGTTCATCCTTGCCTGGACTGTGCACTGGAGACAGACACGCAGTTGAACCCAAGTCCCTTTTGTTTCACGATGAGAGAAACGAGTTGCATATGTTTCCCCAATTAGATCAATGCCGCTTCGGGACTGTTGTTCCTAAATTTCAGGCTTTTCTGCGCAGGTCTGTGCCTCCCCCCCCCCACAAAAAAATCAAAACCCAGGAAAGCCAAGAATCTCCTGAGTTTAGCCTTTTAAGAAGTCCTGAAATTATTGAAGCAGGGATACGATGCTGGGAGTTATTGTTATTACCAGGACTCTTTTTGTAGAAAAAGCCCAGCAGGAACTCATTAGCATAATAGGCCACACCCAACAGCAGGAACTCGTTAGCATATTGGGCCACACCCCTGACAGCACAGCTCATTAGCATATTAGGCTGCACCCCCATGTTGCCAGAAGTGTGGTCATCCAGCCACACCCACCTTTTGCTTCTTATTCTGTTTACCTTGTTTGTTGTCAAAACCCAGGGCCTTTTTTTGTAGCAGGGACTCCTTTGCATGTTAGGCCACACACCCCTAATGTAGCCAATCCTAATGAGTTTCTGCTGTTGGGTGTGGCCTATTATGCTAATGATGTTCCTGCTGGGCGTGGCCAACTCGGGAGCCAGCCGGAACTCCGTTCCTGTGCGTTCCTGCCCCCAAATAGCCCTGGTTATTACTGACAATGTCACTGTGATATTTACAAAGCGGCTTTGTTCGATAAAAAAAAAAAAGACACGTCCTGTTTGAGATGCTGATCGTTTCCCCGTTTCTTTAATTTTTTTGGTAGGTAAAACGGGGTTTGCATTAGTGAAGGAGGCAGTGGGCCAGGAGCTGAGCCAGAATCCGCAGAACATGAATGGAAACGTCCCCCTGCCACAGTCGCCGGCCGAGCACAATGAGCCACATACCTCAAGCACGCAGCCGGCGATGACCTCCGCTAATGAGAACGACCTACAACAGACAGGGTCTCCTGACATCACATCCAGCATCTGGAATGATGCTGAGCCTGTGGATGATGCCACAGACAGGCGCTGGGGAGCAGCGGCAGATCCCCAGAGGGAAACGGAGAAGCAGAGAAGGGGGCAAGCCGAAGGACCGGGGAGCGCCACAGGCAGCGGCACCAGTCTGGTCTTGACAAACGGGTTGCATGGTGAACCCGAGCCTGGGGAAGGGAGAGATTTGGACCGCAAGGAGGGAGAAGAGGCAGAGACTCAAAGCAGCCCGAGTACAGGCAGCCCAGCTTCGGAAGAGAGGGCCTCGGCGAGGAAGCGGCTCTTCCGCAAGACGAGCGGCCACGCAGAGCTGCTAGACCCGGAGGACGGAGAAGAACAGCTAAGGTAACAGGGCGGGCAGGGTGGCACTGCTCCCTCTAAGCTGTGGAGTCCTGCGAGCAAAAATTCTACGTTGCGAGCTCCCGGCGTTAAAGTTGTGAGCCAGCGATTTGGCTGCGGCAGAAACCAGTTTGCTCTGGAGCCCCCTCCTTCCTGAGCCGAGACAAACATGGGCGAGCCGGAGGCTAAAACACTGTGAGCTGGCTCACACTTAACTCAGCTTAGAGGGAACGCTGGGCAGCCCTCACGTAGCAGCCGGATTGGCAGGCATTCTTCCCCACGCGTCTGGAAACACCATGGTAGGGGTTGTCACTCTGGTATTCTGACACCACGGAACCCTCCGCTTTCTCCAGCAGGAGGGCGGATGGCCAGGGTACTGGGTGGTCTGGCTCAGATGAAGGGTTGCCAGCTCCCCCCTGGCCACAGGCAGGGGATAGGGGGCAGGGTTGCCAGCTCCAGGTTGGGAAACTCCTGGAGATCTGGGGATGGAGCCTGGGGAAGACGGGGACCTCAGTGGGGCACAATGCCACAGAGCCCACCCTCCAAAGCAGCCCTTTTCTCCAGGGGAACTGACCTCTGTTCTGGAGATGGGCTGTAATTGCGGGGGATCCCCAGGTCCCACCTGGAGGCTGGCATCCTTGCCCAGATGCCTTAGGTGCCTTACCATAGGGGTCCCCAGCGGGGTGCCTGAAAGAACAATGGTGCCCACCGACACCTCTCCTGTGCCCGCCAAGTGTTTTAGAAAGTGGGAGGGGCCAGGTGGAGCTTTTGTCCCACAAGGCTTCTGATTGGCCATCGGAGATTTGATGGGCTGCGCAGATTTTTAAAACTGCTGCTTCCATAGCGGCTGCCACCACAGCAAAAGGATCTTGAGTCTGTGACTGAAGGTGAGCCGTGGTGGCCATTCTGCAGCAGGCTCCGCCTCCCACGACAGCCATTTTATGGCAACCGCATTGTGGCTGGGCCCACCATACTGTGCTGGAATCTCAAGGCGCCTGTAGGCTCAACAAGTTTGGGGATCCCTGCCTTATCAGAGCAGTCTAAGCCAGTCCCAGGACTCCAGGGCGTGAGAAATCTGGTTAAAGAATCTCAACCTAACAGGGATTCACTGTTTTTTATTTCTTGTTCTTCCGTTCTTGGTCTCCCCCGCTTAGACTGCTGAAGAAGCAAGCTGCTCTTCAGGGTCATTTTGAAAATTCACAATGAAGAGTGCTTTGTCTGTTTAGCAAATTGCAAAGAAAAGTCCGCTCTTTGAGCATTTTCATGGCTGTCTGAAGGACCATTTAAAAGTGGGGTCCCTGTGCCATGGCATACAGAGGCGGGGCATTTCCAGGGTTCACACCGCATCTTTGGAACTTTGCAGTTCACTTGGAACCTGCCTTACTTTCCTTCAGGTGCTAGCTGGATGCATTTCTCTTTAGCCAAGCTTTCAACAGAGCAGTTTTCATCTTTTAAAGGAATTTTAAGGTCAGCGCCGAACCTGAGAATCCCACCCCCATTTTAGACTGTTCAGTTCTTTTATGCTGCTTTTGTGTCCTGGCATATTTTTTATCGGCTTGCCATTTTTATTGACTTTTTAATTGGGCTTTTTTATTGTTTTATTGGCTACTTTTGCTTTATTGGTTTACTAGAAATAAAACCCGTTGTGGAAATAAATACAATGGGAGCTAGAAAGAGGCTCTGGGAGAGTGCTCTGGCTTTGGGCAAACAGTGTCAGTCTGCTTTTAAAACATGAATCTGGGACCTGCACACCACCAGAATACAGCAGGTTCCATATGCAACTGACATTCCAACTGCCTTGCGGGGGGGGGGGAGTTTGAGGTGTGGAATGGAGTGAAGTCCAATCAGCTTCCATATGCAAAAGACCAGGTTGTCGCAGCAGTTGTGGTGTGGGCGGGACCCGGGCTTTGCCTTCTGATTGGTGGCGATATATGCTGAGGAGCAGTGCCATCAGCCATACACTAAGGGAGTGCATTTTAGAATTAGAACTTTGGCACCCACTATTCAATTATATATAAGGAGAGATTGGTTTGCTCTGTGTTTTATTGTTTTAGCTGTCAGGTGCCTCGAGCGGGTTCATTCTCTAGACAAATAGATCCCTAGATTTCTGTAAACACACCAACAGATTCCAGGACCAGGTATATTCCGCAGAAAAAGCTTTACTGCTTTCTGTACTTTGCATCTCCAGTAGCCCTTCCCAGTTCCCACATTATGCCATAATCCGAAGGAA
>NW_015164724.1:69374-70969 GCF_001447785.1 Gekko japonicus | reverse complement strand
CTACACTCCTGTTGTGTCCTTCTGTTTCAGCTTTGCTATTGCAGAAGCCCAGCTAAGGGGCCTTGATGATGACAGGGAAGATTTTGCCTTTAAGGACATCAGGGATGGATTCAGCTCTACCTTTGAGAAAATCGTGGAGTCTGACCTCATGAAGGGCACCTACTACAGCAGCATGGACTCCTTGGACGTGCTCTCACTGACAGACGAGACCGACAGCTGTGTCAGCTTCGAAGCGCCGCTCACCCCTCTCATTCAGCAAAGGACTAAGGAAAGCTCTGAACTTTCGGAGCAGAAGCTCGCCGCTCAGCGGAAGGAAGCTCTGGAGGAGCCCGTGGCCATCGACAGGCAGGACGATGCCATGGCCAAGGCCACCGACGGCGATTTTGGGAGCCCGCTGAAGCACTCCATCACCAGCAGCCGCTCGGAGAACGTGCTCAGCCGGGCGTACTTGAAAAACATCCCCAATGGGTACCATGTCGAGAGACCCGAGGACGAAGCCGCCAAGCTTATTAACTCTGTCAGGTAAGCAGGCTGTTCTCGGGCTCCTGCTGTCGACCGGTTGCATTTCTGAAGTCAATCTACTGTGCTGTTTTAGCCAATTGTCATAGAATCACAGAAACACAGAATTGGAAGGGACCTCCCCGGCCATCTGGTCCAACCCCCTGCCCCATGCAGGAAATTCAAAAACCCCTCCCCCCCCCACGCCCCCAGTGACCCCCTGTTCCGTGCCCAGAAGATGGCAAAAAAAACCCTCCAGGATCTCCAGCCAAAGTGGCCTGGAGAAAAATTGCTTCTTGGCCCCCAAAGCGGCAATCAGCATTTCCTTGGGCATGTAAGAAAGGGCCACAAGCACTGAGGCAGCCCTCTCTTTCATGATCTGCCCAAGTTCACGGAATCTGCATTGCTGTCAGATGGCCATCGAGCCTCTGTTTAAAAACCTCCAAAGAAGGAGAGTCCACCACCTCCCAAGGAAGCCTGTTCCACTGAGGAACTACTCTAACTGTCAGGAAGTTCTTCCTCATCTTTAGAAATTGATGACCAATGGATCCATGTAAAGACATATTTAAGAATTATATAATAATTTTAAAGTCTGCAGACTTTAATTGGTTCCAGTTTGGCCAGTTTGGTGTAGTGGTTAGGAGCACAGACTCTAATCTGGGAGAACCGGGTTTAATTCCCCATTCCTCCACATGCAGCTGCTGGTGTGACCTTGGGTCAAGTTCTTTCAAAGCTGTTATCTCAAGGGCAGTTCTCGAGAGTGCTCTCTCAGCCCCAGCTACTTCACAGGGTATCTGTTGTGGGGAAGGGAATGCAGATTTTAAGCTGCTCTGAGACTGTTTTGGGTAGTGAAGGGTGGGATAGAAATTCAGCCTCTTCTTCTTCTTCTTTTCGTCATCTGAAGCTTCAGTTGACTAATGGGCGGGGGGGGTACCTAAACAGGGAAGGGAGGGTTATTTTAATTGGTGGGACTGTGCATTCAAAGCACAGTTTTAGAGGCTATTTCATGTCAGCGTACTGTAGCAGGGACTGAAAATATTAAAAGCGGCTTTTCCTTTTAACACTGTTAAATAGCTCGTGTATATAACTCCATCAGT
>NW_015164724.1:65043-69312 GCF_001447785.1 Gekko japonicus | reverse complement strand
ACCCTTGGGAGGTTTTGCAGAAAGTTCAAAACAGCAAACGTTCTGGAGGGCATTTTTGTAGAGATTAGAACCATAATAAAATGGAACAGCTCAGGAGGTTGCTTCTATAAGGGAAAGTATTGTAGTTTGTTGCAATGTTTATTGTATGTATGTATGCAGGGCTCTTTTTGCAGATAAAGCCCAGCAGGAACTCATTAGCATAATAGGCCACACCCATGACAGCACAGCTCATTGGCATATTAGGCCACACCCCCATGTTACCAGAAGTGTGGTCATCCAGCCACACCCACCTTTTGCTTCTTATTCCCTTTACCTTGTTTGTTGTCCAAACCCAGGGCTTTTTTGTAGCAGGAACTCCTTTGCATGTTAGGCCACACACCCCTAATGTAGCCGACCCGAATGAGTTTCTGCTGTTGGGTGTGGCCTATTATGCTAATGAGTTCCTGCTGGGAGTGGCCAACTTGGGAGCCAGCCGGAACTCCGTTCCTGTGCGTTCCTGCCCAAAAACAGCCCTGTGTATGTATGTGTGTGTGTATGTATGTATGTATGTATGCAATATTGATTGTATGTACAGTGTCCTCCTGGTCCTGTGTGACCCCCTTTCTGCATTTATAGTATGTCATGCCTCAGACAGGTTTTGCAGACAGTTTCGTGCTTGCCTTGTTTTCCAGTCCTGAAGCCTTAGTCCCGTTGTTATTAGAAGTCTGCTGTCAGGTTGAATTGCTTTTGTAATCTCCGTAGAGTCATCATGAGAAAAGCAGGCTAAAAATGCAGGCAATAACAATTATAATTGTAATTGATTAAGAGGCAGATTGTTAATCCACTAAAATACGTTAATGGGTTGATGGCCCTCATCATACATTGCCTTGGTACCGTGTGCTTTGCAAAACGATACGAGCAATGAATGACAGCCCCTCCTGGCCCAAGGAGTTTCCTCCCTGATATTGGCACTAGGAGAGACAGCACAGGAAGGTCGGTTTGCCACTTTGTGCTGGGAGATTCCTGGAGATCTGGGGGGGGAGCCTGGAAGGGTGGGGTTTGGGGAAGGGAGGGAGCTCGGTGAGGATGCAACGCCATAGAGTCTGCCCCTAAAGCAGCCATTTTCTCCAAGGGAAGTTATTCCTGTGGTTTGGAGATCAGTTGTAATTGCAGGAGATCTCTGGGCCTCACCTGGAGGTTGGCAACCCTGCAGGAACAGGAGGCAGGGTAAGGTGGGGTGCGGTGTGCTCAAGCTGGAGACAGACACACCTTGAGGGGGTTTCTTCTACAGAAGCCACTTCCTGGAGCACTCCCGTTTTGACACTGGAAAAATCGGTATTCGTATCACTGGAGAAATGGGCCTTGGTTCACAGGTACCCCTTGATGGGTTCTTTCCTGTCCCCATACAGGAAATACTTCTTCCTAAGGTTGCCTGGCAACACCTGGCAACTGGCAAGAGCTTGGGGGGGCGGGAACGTGGGAGGGGGCCTGGCATTCACATGTGCTATGGCATCACTCTAGGAATCCCTGGAAACTCTATGGTAAAACTAGAGCATTTCTGGCAATGCCTAGAGCTACATGATGTCACTTCCGGATTTTCCCTGGAAGTAATATGACATCATGCTTGATGCTGGCGTTTTGTTTTTAAACAAGGGTTGCTTGTGGGAGGCCTCCTGCTATAGCCTGGCAAACCTCCTTCTTTCCTCACATCCATATAGCTAGGGTTACCAGCCTCCAGGTGGGGCCTGGGGACAGTGCCGGATTTATGCATAAGCTAAATAAGCTACAGCTTAGGGCCTCACAATCTGCTGGGGCCTCAAATAAAAACACAATATAAAAATGATTTCAAATATTAAAAAGGCGTATATATTTTACATTTTTCTGAGACCAGCTGATGTAATTTAAAACAGTAGGGGGCCTCTGGGTTTTGTATAGCTTAGGGCCTCAGCAAGTCTAAATCCGGCCCTGCCTGGGGATCTCCTGCTTTGACAACTGATCTCCAGCTGACAGAGATCAGCTCCCCTGGAGAAAATGGCTGCTTTGCAGGGTGGACTCTGTGGCACTGTACCAGGCTGAGGCCCCTCCCCTCCCCAAACCCCGCCCTCTCCTGGATCGACCCCCAAAGTCTCCAGGAATTTTCCAGCCCAGACCTGGCAACCCTACACATAGCTCAGGTATGCTCTTCCTCTCTCAAAGACCTCTGCTAGCTCAACACCATCCATTGGTTAACCACAGAAGATATTACACTGACACTTTAAGGCTTACTTAAAAAGAAAAGTCTTAATGGTCCTTTCCGCATTTGGATCTCATCCCTGGTTTTATCAGAGTTCAATCTGCAACACAATACCTTGCATTTATCCCTGGTTATAACAGCATCCGTTTATCCCGGGACAAGTGTGGGGCAAAACCGGGGTGACCTCCATGTAATGTGGAAACAAAAAATACCCCGAGATTATTACAGGGGTAAACTCGCGTGTAGTGTAGAATGTAAGTTCGGGGACAGGGTTGAACCAGGATTTAAGGTCTAGTGCGGAATGGACCAATGTTTGCTCAGTGAAAGGGGACATCAGTTACGGGTGAGCAGGGGTCATTTCGTAGAAAAAGAGCTGCAGGACCTCATTAGCATACCTAATAGGTGATTAGCATAATAGCTCATTAGCATATGCCACGCCCCCTGACATCACCAGAAGTGATGTCAGAAGGGGAAGCAAAAGGGGGGAGGCATCTTCAAAAGCAGGGCTGGCTCACCCACTAGGCGAACTAGGCATTCACCTAGAGTGCCGGGCCCTGGATGGGGCGCCAAGCTGTGCCTTTGGTGGTGGCAGGGGGGGAGGAGGCGGTGGTGGCGGCAGCAAAAGGCTGGCTGGCTCCAAAGGTCTCCAGGTCTCCAGGCCCCACCAGGAGGTTGGCATCTGCGCCATAAGGCAGCCTTGCCTAGGGCGCAGAAACACCTCGAGCCAGCCCTGTTCAAAAGCCTCCCCTCCCCTTCCCCAGGTGGGCTGTGGGGGGGAACCGAAGAGAGACGGGAAAGTCTTTAGAGTTGTGCTGCAGTGGCAGTGCCAGGGCTATTTTTGGGCAGGAACTCATTAGCATAATAGGCCACACCCAATAGCAGAAACTCATTAGGGCTGGATACATTAGGGGTGTGGCCTAACATGCAAAGGAGTCCCTGCTACAAAAAAGCCCTGGGTTTCGACCACAAACAAGGTAAACAGAATAAGAAGCAAAAGGTGGGTGTGTCTGGATGACTATACTCCTGGTAACATGGGGATGCAGCCTAATATGCTAATGAGCTATGCTCTCATGGGTGTGGCTGGATATGCTAATGAGTTTCTGTTGTTGGGTGTGGCCTGTTATTCTAATGAGTTCCTGCTGGGCTTCTTCTACAAAAAAAAGCCCTGGGCAGCGCGATCTTTCCATTATATTCTATGGGGCCATAGAATCCAATGGAAAGATCGCACCGCTGCTGCGGCACAATTCTAGAGAGAAGGAGCTGGGGGGCAGGGGTGGGGAGCTGGGGGCAGGGCTTGCTGCCACCGCCATTTGTGCCTGCTCCTGGACTGCCGGAGGAGTGCTCAGGCGCGCTCTGGCCCCAAATGACCCTTGTGGGTAAGCAACAATTCCACTCCCAACCCAGCCGCTGAACCCTCCGCTTTCAAAATGGGGTGTGGGGAGCAAGGGTGGCTGGAACCGGTTGCCCCGGGGGAGGCTGAGCACCTTCTGGAAAGTTTCGGGAGAGGCTCGCGCTTCTCAGCCCCCACGAAGATTACGCGTATGCAGGGCTATTTTTGCGCAGGAACGCACAGGAACGGAATTCCGGCTGGCTCCCAAGTTGACCACGCCCAGCAGGAACGCATTAGCATAATAGGCCACACCCAATACAGGAACTCATTAGGATTGGCTACATTAGGGGTGTGGCCTAACATGCAAAGGAGTTCCTGCTACAAAAAAAGGCCCTGGGTTTTGACAACAAACAAGGTAAACAGAATAAGAAGCAAAAGGTGGGTGTGGCTGGATAACTATACGTCTGGTAACATGGGGGTGCAGCCTAATATGCTAATGAGCTGTGTTGTCAGGGGTGTGGCCTAATATGCTTATGAGTTCCTGCTGTTGGGTGTGGTCTGTTATGCTAATGAGTTCCTGCTGGGCTTTTGTGTGACATGTGCCTTTTTGATAAGTTAGGTCTGAAAGGGGGAGGGTCCATGGCTCAGTGGAAGAGCCTCTGCTTTGCATGCAGAAGGTCCCGAATTCCTGCCCCTGGCAATCCGGGAAGCTTTTGGGTGTGGGGCT
>NW_015164724.1:27415-65016 GCF_001447785.1 Gekko japonicus | reverse complement strand
GTCACCGGGAAGTGACATCACCATATCACATGATGTCCTCCCCCGTTCTTCTCCTTCTTCTTCACTGAGCAGGTTATGAGGGCAAGGAAGTGCGGGCGGCAGACAGTGTTGCCTCTAAGCTGAATTAGTGTGAGCTAGCTTACCGTTTTTAGCCTCCGGCTCACCCATTTTTGCCTTAGCACAGGAAGGAGGGCTCTAGAGCAAACTAATTTGTACAGGAGCCAAATGGCTTGCTCACAACTTTCACGCCAGTCGCTTGCAAAGTAGAATTTTTGCTCACAAGACCCCACGGCTTAGAGGGAGCATTGGCTGGTAGATGTTTGCCTGAGTCAGGTGAGCAAAACGGTCAGGCTAGTTAGGGTTGTCAACTCTGGCTTGGGAAATTCCTGGAGGCTGGGGTGCAGAGCCTGGGGAGGCGGAGTTTGGAGAGGGGGGAAAGTACCGTCAAGGGTGTGCTGCCATAGAGTCCACCGTCTGAAGCTCCCATTTCCTCCAGTGGAACTGATCTCTGTAGTACTAGAGGAGAAGAACTCCAGGCACCCTCGGGAGTTAGGCTTGCCAAGTCCCAGCGGGGGGCGGGGAAACTCCCGCCCCAGAGGCCCGTTCCACACCACCGCCAGATCGGGCCCCGGGGGGAGCTCCACCCCGACGTGCACGTCACCAGGAAGTGACATGATCACACGGGGCACGCTGGGGGCAGGGCCATGAACATCTGAGGGAAAACTCTATGGTTTTCCCTCAGATGGTCATGACCCCGCTCCCAGCATGCCCTGCGTGATCGCGTCACTTCCGTGTGACGAGGATGCGGCGCGCACGCGCTCCAGGAGCAACCCGGGAGTCCCCCGCTTCGGATCAAGGTAATACTTGGCAACCCTATCGGGAGTTAGTAAAAGGTTGAGCATGTTTGCAAAGATAAAATGGTGCCAGGTACAGTTGGTGTCAGGCTGCACCATCTAAGAGGAAGAGTGCAGAGTGCAGGGGGTTGGACTAGATGACCTCCAAGGTCCCTTCCAACTCTAACATTCCATGATTCTAAGCAGAGACGGGGAGTAAGAGCGAGTTTATCAAATGTCTCTCCAACACCAAACCGAACACACAAAATTGCGATGGGGTTTCTTTCTCACATTTTTCTTCATTAATTTTTTTTTTTAAATTAAACTTTTAGGACGTGATTTTTTTTGGAGGTCACATATTGACTTCATTGCATGTTTTCCTCCTTGCAGAGAGAGAGATGCATTGGGCAGGGACCTACTGGGTGAGGGGTTTATCTTACTCTCCAAAACATGACATCTCTGTACAAAATAAGGACAAGTAATCGTTAATAATAATAAGCTATCTGGTAAGACCAATAGAGAATCCAGGGCAAGAAACCAGGTTAGATCCCCAGAGCTGCTCCAGAGGTTGTACAGAAAGGACATGTATAAAAATGGCTGAAGGTCAGTTGGGATGGGTATCTGGAACTAGGCATGCTAGAGCTGGAAAAAGCTCAAAGCTGTTTCTCATACCGCCCACACCCCCTCACACATCTTGTGGGGCGTTTTTCTCTCATTCCTTATGTCAAATAAATGGAGTGGAATAAGAGCATGCCTGTGAATCCATCTCTGTCCAGTCCATCCCAAACAGCAAACTTCACCTTTATGGGGAGGTCAAAACCAGGGGTCATTTCCTGCGGGCGCGCACAGGAGCGGAGCTCCGGCAGTAGGGAGCCCAGGGGGTGGGCACATGCAACAAGCCCCGCCCTCTGCTCCCAGCAGCCCTCAGTCAGAGCAAGAAGCAGCCAGGTAAGTTACAGAGGCCCCCCCCAGCCTGCCTTCAGGTACAAGCTCTGCGGTCGTCGTCCCCCATAGTTAGCAATCCAAAACAGTCCAGTGGCCCCTTTAAGACCAATTTTTATTCAGGTACAAGCTCTCCCTCCTCTGCCAGGACAGATCTGCATGTCCCCCCCCCATAGCTAGGAATCCAAAAGAGTCCAGTGGCACCTTTAAGACCAAGTTTTATTCAGGTACAAGCTCTCCCTCCTCTGCGAGGACAGATCTGCATGCCCCCCACCCCAATAGCTAGCAATCCAAAACAGTCCACTGGAGCCTGAGTGGTGGGTGTTGCCTTCTGACACACTTCCGGTGATGTCAGGGGGTGTGGCATATGCAAATAAGTTATGCTAATGAGCTCCTGCATCTCTTTTTCTACGAAATGACCCCTGCCACATGCACATTTGAAAATGCGCATGGTCCCCCATAACAGACATTGTGGGCAGTAGTTCAGCTCAGCCCTGGATTAACCACTAAGCGAAATACGCATGTGCTGCGGGCACTAAGGGAGGGGGGGCACCACAGAGAGTTTCTTTTGCTTCTGCTGCTTACCGCTATTTAGTATTGTATAAATAAATGTTTTTAAAAGTTTATATTTAAAATAGTGCGGGGTGGCCTGGAAGATAACTGAATGTTTAATCTCCTATTTCACCGTCAGCACTTATTGACTCCCTCTGTCTTGTCAGTGAAGCAACGGGAGGGCCGAGAGGCACCATGGTTGGGCTGAGCTTAAGGCCTCAGTTGGCCTTTATCCGGCCCTGGTTCCGCTCATTGAAGGCTGCCGCTCGCCTGTCTGTTGACGGGTAAAGTGGCCGTTTACAATCGAGTCTTCCTTTCGCAGCAGATGCAGTACAAGTCTGTGTTTCTTGCTGAAGATGAATTGTAGCTTGAGATCTTTCTTGCAGTTTATTTTCATCTCTAATTAGAATGTCCTTGAAGTGAATGAGACTATCAGACCCTTGACCCAGAAGTCTGAATTTAAGGAGCCAGTTTGGTGTAGTGGTTAAGTGCGGGGACTCTAATCTGGGAGAACTGGGTTTGATTCCCCACTCCTCCACTTGCAGCTGCTGGTATGACCTTGGGTCAGTCACAAGTTCTTTCAGAGCTGTTCTTGAAAAAGAGCAGTTTCTGTCAGAACTCTCTCAGCCCTCACAGGGTGTCTGTTGTGGGGAGGGGAAGGGAAAGGAGTTTGTAAGCTCCTCTGCGACTCCTTTCGGTAGTGAAGGGCGGGGTATAAATCCAATCCTTCTCATCTTCTTCTTCTTAAGCCCTGGGGACTCTTAGGGTGACAGAGACAGTTGTGGTTATGTATTACTTTGTTTCCCCAAATTTGGCTAAATGCACCTTGAAGCTCTTAGGGTAGCTTTTAACATCCAAACTGCTTATACATGAAGCCTAGAAGTTCTCTTTGGGGAGGGGCTGTGGCTCACTGGCAGAGCCTCTGCTTGGCGTGCAGAAGGTCCCAGGTTCAATCCCCAGCATCTCCAGTTAAAAGAATCAGGTAGGAGGTGATGTGAAAGACCGCTGCACGAGACCCTGGAGAGTGGCTCTCCGTCTGAGTAGACAACACTGACTTTGATGGACTGAGGGTCTGATTCAGTAGAAGGCATCTTCATGTGTTCATATTTTAGCATAAATAAGAAGGACAGAGAGGGCAGCCTGTCTTATTGCCCGCCGTTGCTCAAGGAAATGGGGAGAGGAGGAAAGCACACTGGCGTCACAGTGGCATGCTTACATCACTTCCAGTGAAAACCAGACGTTCTACGCAGGGGTCATTTCGTAGAAAAAGTGGTGCAGGAGCTCATTCGCATAACTCATTAGCATGACTTATTTGCATATGCCACACCCCCTGACATCACCGGAAGTGTGTCAGAAGGCAACACCCACCGCTCAGGCTCCACTGGACTGTTTTGGATTGCTAGCTATTTGGGGGGTGGGGACATGCAGATCTGTCCTCGCAGAAGAGGGAGAGCTTGTACATGAATAAAACCTGGTCTTCAAGGTGTCACTGGACTGTTTTGGACCAGGGGGCTGGGGGGAGCTCTGCAACTTACCTGGCTGCTTCTTGCTCTGTCTGAGGGCTGCTTGGAGCAGGGGGCGGGGCTTGTTGCATGTGCTCGCCTCCTGGGCTCTTTACTGCCGGAGCTCCGCTCCTGTGCGCTCCTGCAGGAAATGACCCCTGGTTCTACGGCAGACGCTGTAGCATTTTGCAAAAAGTTTATGATGAAACCACAAAGTTCCATTGGAATGCTAGAGCGTCTTGCTATGGCGCTTTCAGTTTTCACCAGACGTTATGTGAACTCAGCGGCACTCCAGGCCCTGCTCTGCTGTGGCCTGGGAACTCTACAAAAGGGTCTGCTTTGACCCTCCAGAACAGGTTACTCATATAAGCTTCTTCTGTCCCCCTTGATCACTGTCTTCCACCAGGACGTGAAGACTCATCTGTTTCATTTGGCATTCCTTCACTTCCTGTTTATGTGTAGGGATGTGCAAGGGAAAAAATTGTGTTTTGGGGATTTGGGGGGTGTTGGACTCTTAAAGATTTGGTATTGCCTTGAAAACCTGAATTCAGTATTGGTATTGTGTCGGAATTTCGGTAAAATTTGGGAATCGGCACTAGTAAGTTGGCACTGGGTTCTGCTGCTGGGCACCAGTAGGTTGGCATTGGGCTCTGGTGCTGGGCACTGGTACATTGCACTGGTTCTGTTGTCCTTACAGAAATGCCCTCCCCTTTAATTCAGAGATTCCAAGATTCACAGATCTGACCTTAGTCCTGTTCGGTTTTGGCACGGCCACAGCAGCACTGGTTCTGCTGGGCCCATTGCAGTGGTTCTGCTGCTGGCCTTGCAAACAGGTCCCCTCCCCACACCTCACTTTCTACTACAGAGACTCTCTGGGAGAATCTGCTAGGCTTGTTGTATGCCTGCCTTGCTTTTTTCCCACCATTGGAAACAATGGGGGATAGGGGCACCCTCTTTGGATGCCCATAGAATTGGACCCCCTGGTCAAATCTTGTTGAAACTTATTTTGGGGGGAGACTCCAGAAGCTACACTGCAAATTTGGTGCCTCTACCTCAAACCCCCTCCCCCACCCCCCTGAATATAACCTAGGGCTATAATGGTCCCATAGGGTATAATGGAACCAAAAAATTCAGGATTCCTCAATTAATTCAGGATTTTCTTATCAGTAAGTCGAATCAGATCAGAGAATCTGATTTGCCTTAACTAATGCCTGAATCATGCCGAAAAGTCATGATTCAGGTATTAATTCAGCTCAGAAATACCAAATGCATATCTCTATTTATGTGTTTCAATTGTTTGTGTGTTTTGTTTATTATTTCAATTGGTTTTAAAATATGTATTTTTAAAAGCTGTTTAAATGGCTTGATTGTCTCCTTGGGGACCCTAAATTGGGTGGAAAGCAGCATAAAAATGTTCTACATAAGTAAATAATAATATAATACCCTTCAAAAATTCAAGTATCTGTCAGTGCTGTATCTACCTGTGGGAACATCACCCCAGTACTCCTCTGAATAGCCTGTCAATGAAACCTTTGGATTTGTGACAAAATATCTAAAGTACCTGAGGCCCACTTCTTTGGGGAAAACATAAAGGTTTTAATAAATGGACATAAGTCTGACATTAGAAACCACAACTTTCAAAAACCAGTGGGGGGGCATTTTAACCTTATAGAACATTCAGTTGCTGACTTAAGAGTAACAGTTCTCCTACAAAGGAATTTCAAAAGAAGATTAGAAAGAGATACAGCAACTGAGCATGAAGCTCAAGACAATGTATCCCCCTGGACTGAATCGAGACCTAGGTTTCCCATCTCATTACCAATGCTGCTGTCTCCATGCCTACTATCCTTTTGTGGATCAAAAACTGGCTAATAAATAGAAAACAGAGAGTGAGTATAGATGGGCAATTTTCTCAGTGGAGGGTGGTAAGCCGTGGGGTACCGCAGGGGTCAGTACTTGGCCCAATGCTTTTTAACTTGTTCATTAATGATTTGGAGTTGGGAGTAAGCAGTGAAGTAGCTAAATTTGTGGATGATACAAAGTTGTTCAGGGTGGTGAAAACCAGTGAGGATTGTGAGGCACTCCAAGGGGATCTGTCAAGGATGGGCAAGTGGGCGTCAACATGGCAAATGGGGTTCAATGTGGCCAAGTGCAAGGTGATGCGAATTGGAGCCAAAAATCCTAAATATAAATAGACATTGATGGGGTCTGAACTGACAGAGACTGAACAAGAGAGAGATCTTGGAGTTGTAGTAGATAACTCACTGAAAATGTCGAGTCAGTGTGTGACTGCAATAAAGAAGGCCAATGCTATGCTGGGGATTATTAGGAAGGGTATTGAAAACAGATCAGCCAATATCATAATGCCCCTATATAAATCAATGGTGCGACCTCATTTGGAATACTGTGTGCAGTTCTGGTCACCACACCTTAAAAAGGATATTATAGCTTTGGGAAAAGTGCAGAAAACCACAACTCGAATGATAAAAGGGTTGGAACACTTTCCCTATGAGGAAAGGTTAAAGCCAAGGGATGCTCTGTCTTCTTGGTGCTTGGGGGGGGGGGTTCAACAGTGGGAGGGCTTCTAATATCCTGGCCCCACTGCTGGACCTCCTGATGGCCCCTGGTATTTCTGACCACTGTGTGACACAGAGTGTTGGACTGGATGGGCCTTTGGCCTGATCCAACATTGGCGTCTCTGATGTTCTTATGTACCCCTCTGCATATCACACCAAATTCAGTCACTCCTGCTATCGTCATTCACCTGCTATTGTCATTCGGCATCTGAAACCACTCCACTCTCCAAGATGTTGTATATTGAACGCACTTAGTGCCCTATGTGAGCCGCTCTGAGCCCGTTCACGGGGAGGGCGGGGTATAAATGCAATAAAATAAATTAAAATAATATAAATAAATATAAGGACAGTGAGCAGTGACTCACAAAAGCACCTACCCTTCTACAAATTTGGTTTGTCTTTAAGGCGCTGCTGGACTCCTGCTCTTTTCTAAAGGTTTTATTGGGGCGTGTGTTGGGCGGGACCTAATCTGCACCAGTTTTGTGATTTCCCCAGTGGGTGCCTGAGAATCCCACTTGCTATGCAAGCCCTCCTGCTGAGCTTCTGCTTCTTCTTTCCCCGTGTTTTGTTCTTGCAGCGAAGCCAGCATCAAAGACACCCTTTCTGACTCGGATTCCGACATGGGCAGCACAGAACAACTGGACCAGGGAAGCACGGACACTCTCGCCAACGGCTGCAAGGCAGACAGCGAGGCTGCCAAGAGGTTGGCCAAAAGGCTCTATCACCTTGAAGGGTTCAAGCACTGTGACGTGGCGCGCCAGCTTGGGAAGAAGTAAGCAATAGCCTGGGAATAACAGGATGGGGTAAAACGATTGCCTGGATGGAACGCCTGCACAGGGCAGGGCAGGGCTTTTCACCGACATTCCCACTCCGGTGGAACTCACCTGTCTTTCCAGTTATTTGCCACACCCCCTTTGCAATAAGATGCAAAACTGTTTGCAAGAGGGCAGAGAGGATTTGCCCCCGATGTTGAGGTAGGCGGCCAATGTTCCCTTATGCTGGCCCGCAGGGGACAGAAAGTGTGTGAGCCATGCAATCATATGTGCGCTCAGGGGTCATTTCCTGCAGGAGCATACAGGAGCGGAGCTCTGGCAGTAAAGAGCCCAGGGGGCGGGCACATGCAACAAGCCCCGCCCCCTGCTCCCAGCAGCCCCGGGCCATAAGGAGCAAGAAGCAGCCAGGTAAGTTGCAGAGCCCCCCCCCCCCCCGCCCAGATAGCAATCCAAAACAGTCCAGTGGCACCTTTAAGGCCAAGGTTTATTCAGGTACAAGCTCTCCCTCCTCTGTGAGGGCAGATCTGCAAGTTCCCCCCCCCAATAGCTAGCAATCCAAAACAGTCCAGTGGAGCCTGAGCGGTGGGGGTTGCCTTCTGACACACTTCCGGTGATGTCAGGGGGCATGGCATATGCAAATAAGTTATCCTAATGAGTTATGCTAATGAGCTCCTGCACCTCTTTTTTTTTACAAAATGACCCCTGTGTGCGCTGTATTAAATTCAGGGGGATATGCATATGGATGCGCATTTGTAGGCATGTCCCTATTCTGCCCCAGTAGCCCTCCTTACCTTTACTCTGCTAGAGCTTGGTCTGGGGACACTGCAGATTTTTCTGCAAACGTGTCCAGTTGTCGAACTTGCCAAGTTCGAGGCGACGATCCCTAGTGAACTAATCGCTCAGTCTGTTCAGATTGTACTGAGCGGCCACAAACACCTGCCGAGCTGATCTGCACCAGGTTCTCCCCAAACTGGGAACATCTGAAATGATGGAATGCTAAATTGGGATGAACCCTGACCTGGATGGGCCAGGCTGGTCCGATCTCATCAGATCTCAGATGCCGAGCAGGGTTGGCCTTAGTCAGTGTTTGGATGGGAGACCACCAAGGAATGCCAGAGTTGTGATGTGGAGGCAGGCAGTTTGGTGTAGCGGTTAAGTGCGCAGACTCTAATCTGGGAGAACCAGGGTTGATTCCTCACTCCTTCACTTGCAGCTGCTGGATGACCTTGGGCAAGCCGTAGCTCTGTCAGAGCTGTTCTCTCAAGGGCAGTTCTGGAAAGAGCTCTCTCAGCCCCACCTACCTCACAGGGGGTCTGTTGTGGGGAGGGGAGGGGAAAAGAGTTTGTTTTTTTTTTGGTAAACAAATTTTTTATTTTCTCAGGAATACAACATATAAAACTTTTCATTCTATCAATTGTCTACCCCATTCCCAGTTCCTCCCCTCCCTCCAATGGCTTCCCACAATGCTTCCACCCCTGCTCCAAATTACTTCATATCATC
The DNA here is from genome assembly GCF_001447785.1 of Gekko japonicus. Lineage (NCBI taxonomy): Eukaryota > Metazoa > Chordata > Lepidosauria > Squamata > Gekkonidae > Gekko > Gekko japonicus. The sequence goes on along the minus strand of NW_015164724.1, from coordinate 56,338 downwards.
AACAATATCAGTTTCTCATCATTACAATCTAAAGATAACATCATTTGACTTAATATTGATCTAAACATATTAAGTTTTGTTTCACATCCCAGTTCTTTTCCAGATAAATTTTAAAGTCATTCCATTCTCCAAAAAACTCATCGTCTTCTTTGTTATTCAGTTTTTTTGTAATCTTATCCATTTGTGCCATGAACAGAACTTTTTGTATCCATTCTTCAACCTCTGGTACCTTTTCTGTCTTCCAAAACTGAGCATAAATCATTCTCGCTGTCACTATCAGGTACCAGAGTAAAGTTTTTTTAGTCGTATTGACTTCTTCCATTTTGAGTCCCAAAAGCAGAATTTCCGGTGCTTTTTTAAAAGAACATTTCAGTATTTTTTGCATTTCATTGTGGACTTTTGTCCAAAAGTCTACAGCTTTCTCACAAGTCCACCACATATGATAAAATGAGCCCTCATGCCTCTTACATTTCCAGCATTTGTTTGACATATTTTGATTCATATTTGCAATTTTCTTAGGTGTCATGTACCACCTAAGGGGGGAAAAGAGTTTGTAAGCCGCTCTGAGACGCTGAGTGAAGGGCGGGGTATAAATCCAATCTCCTCCTCCTCCTCTTCTTCTTCTTCTCTGAACATCTCTTTCTTTGTCGCCATAAGTCAGTGGTGACTGGATGGTGCACTTTCCACCACCAAATTGGGATGTGTGTTGACAGGGGTCGTTTCGTAGAAAAAGAGCTAGGGGGGACTCATTAGCATAACTCATTAGCATATGCCACATCCCCTGACATCACCAGAAGTGTGTCATAAGGCCACACCCCCTGACATCACCGGAAGTGTGTCATAAGGCCACACACCCTGCCCCCATGAGGGGCCCGGCGGTGGACCTGCAAGGCCGGCAGGAGTGCAAGGAAGCCCCGCGAAGGCCCTCCCTGGCCCTAGGCAGGCAGGGGTGGGGAGAGGCAGGGAGGAAGCAACTTACCCTCCCTCTTCTCCTGCCTCCTCCTGGCTGAATGAGGGCCGGAAGCGGGGCGGCCGGAAGCAGGGGGCGGGGCTTCGTCATGTGCCCCCCCATACCTCATCCGGGGGAACTGCGATCCCCCGCGATCCCCCCTGAAATGACCTCTGCGAATGCCAAGACTCCTGAGGTTTGGGGCAGTGAGAGATGAACTCTCACTCAGAAATGTAGGTTCTAGAGGCTCTCGGGATTCCTGGCCTTATTTCCGTTTGCAAAACACCATTTCTAGGAACTAACTGATTTGTAAATGGGGGCAGTTTGAAATACCAAAAAGATGTGTTATAAACAGTGCAATTTGGAAAAACCTTCCTGAGAGTAAGCCTCGCTTGAATAGACCTGAGTGGGATTCTGAACAGAGCTACTGTTCTCTAAGAATAGGGAAATGTCTTTCTTGCTTAAATGTCCTAAATACATTATGGCTTTGTTAAGCAAGGAGAAAAACATCCCCTAATGGGGAAGAGTTTCCACATAGCATAAAAATAAAGAACATAAGAAGTGCCCTGCTGGATCAGACCAATTATCCATCTAGTCCAGCATCCTGTCTCACACAGTGGTCAACCAGTTCTTCTGGAGGTCCAGCAACAGGGCATAGAGGCCAAGGCCTTCATAAGAACACAAGAAGAGTGCTGCTGGATCAGACCAGTGGTCCATCTAGTCCAGCATCCTGTCTCACACAGGGGCCAACCAGTTCCTCTGGAGGGCCAACAACAGGGCATAGAAACTGAGACTGTAACCTGATGTGGCCTCCTGGCTCTGGGATTCAGAGGCTTAGTGCTTCTGAATGTGGAGGTTCCCTATAGTCACAAAGGCTAGTGGCCACTGATAGACATCCTCCAAAGCTGACTTTCCAAACAACAGCTTCACCCCGGCACTGTCCTTTTACTTTCATTTAAAAGGAACAGATACTCGGCAGAGCTCCAAAGTCCAGTAAGACCAGATCAAAAAGGAATTCCTCTAAACACCACCTTTTGGCATCTAGACAAGAACTAAACACAACTGTTATTTCAGCATCTTCAGTCCCCCTTCGGACATGTGCTCCTGCCCCATATTACTCCAGAAATGATTTTGTATTCAAAGATTGTCATTACTGGAGAGGGGACGAGAGAGCTAAGAAGGTTTTTGAGAAGATTCCAGAGATGTGACTCTGCTGAGAACAGTAGGCCGCCCATCAGCTTGCCTCCCTTCCTCCCTTCCTTCCATCCACCCCTGTCTGTCATTCTGAACATCAGCTAAGACAGCTGTGAATCGGTGGATCCGTTTTAGAATCATCTTCCTCAATGTATGCCAAATAAAAACAGAAGCAACATTATTCATTTTCATTGGGGGAGGGTTGAACAGAAATCTATTTCTTTCCTGCACATCCAACATTCCTCTATTGTGTGCCAGGCACCAAGGGGGCTACCGGCACCATCCCCCTGACCATACAGCTAATAAGCGGCTGACTTAGGTCCTTTCCGCACTTGGATCTCATCCCTGGTTTTATCACCGTTCAACTCGGGACACAATACCTTGCATTTATCCCTGGTTATAACAGCATCCGTTTATCCCGGGACAAGTGTGGGGTGAAACCAGAATGATCTCAGTTTAATGTGGAAACAAAAAAATACCCCAAGATAATTACAGGGGTGAACTCGCATGTAGTGTAGAATGTAAGTTCAAGGACAGGGTTGAACCAGGATTTAAGAACATAAGAGACGCCAATGTTGGATCAGGCCGAAGGCCCATCCAGTCCAACACTCTGTGTCACACAGTGGCCAGAAATACCAGGGGCCATCAGGAGATCCAGCAGTGGGGCCAGGACATTAGAAGCCCTCCCACTGTTGACCCCCCCAGGCACCAAGAAGACAGAGCATCCCTTGCCCCAGAGTCCCTATCTATACCTTGTGGCTCATAGCCACTGATGGACCTCTGCTCCATATGCTTATCTAATTCCCTTTTGAAGCTGTCCATGCTTGTAGCCGCCGCCACCTCCTGTGGCAGTGAATTCCAAGTGTTAATCACTCTTTGGGTGAAGAAGTACTTCCTTTTATCCTTTCTAACCCGACCGCTCAGCAATTTCATGGAGTGCCCATGAGCTCTTGTATTGTGAGAAAGGGAGAAAAGTACCTCTTTCTCTAGTGCAGAAAGGACCTTAGGCAAGCTGCATCAATAGATGCCTCAAGGTGCTTGCCGAGTTTTCTGACTGTGGTCTCTTTAATTGCAGTAATGAATTTAGCAAGCTGGTAGCAGAAGAGTATCTCCGTTTCTTTGACTTCACTGGGTTGTCCTTGGACAAAGCACTCAGGTGAGTGGGAAAGGCAGGGGTCTCCAGCACATCAGTTTGGCGTCGTGGTTTGGAGTGCGGACTCTAATCCGGGAGAACCAGGCTCAATTCCCCACTCCTCCACATGCAGCTGCTGGCGTGACCTTGGGTCAGTCACAAGTTCTCTCACAGCTGTTCTCTCAACTCCTACCAACTTTATGGAAAAATGGTTCCTATTCCTGGACCATGTTATGACAGATGACTGCCAACCACATAATCCAACATATCTAAACATACTTCGCTCTTAACACATATTAGGGGCCCCTGCTGGCATCCTGCAACCAGCTCACAAAAAGTTTAATGTCTAGTTGTGAACACGCCAACCGCCAGTGTAAATCTACACCTATGCTTCTCTACCACAGTTTATCTCAACCAACAATTTCACACAAGGCAATTTTACGTCTGGGTCTACCTTATGTAATGTATCTTACCTTCATATGATAATTTGTTTGCACTGATTCATTGAATGTATCATTCCTTTTGTATTACTTATTTTTGATGTATGCAGCTGCACTAGACCGGGAAACCCTTTTGGGGATAGGGAACATGGAGGGGGGCTGTGATGTCACGTGTGCTATTAGATCACTTCCAGTGAAAATCTGGAAGTGACATAAGGTCACACTGGGAATCACTGTTTTTTGAGGATCACGAAACCGCGGGGGGAAATCGGGCGAAGCCGCAGGTCAAAATGCGGCCGTGTGGCTTCGAGTGGGAAATTGACCAATAGAAGCAGGGCAAAGGGAGGCCCGACCGCGGCACAGCTCTTGTGTGAAATCGGTCAGGGTGTCTGTTGTGGGGAAGGGAAGGGAAAGGAGGTTGTAAGCCACTCTGAGACTTCAAGTGAAAGGCAGGGTATAAATCCAATCTCTTCCCTCTCTCCCTTCATCAGAGGCAAGGCCCTTTGTTTTCAATCTCTGCTTCAAGCATCTTGCAGCTATCGCTCACTTTCAGTCTGTGTGCTTGTCCCATCTAAGTCTTGGATTCCATTATAATCCTTCCTTTATTTATGTGTGCCTTATTTCACATCCCCTTTAATGCACCTAATAACAAGACAGCCTCTTGTTTGGCCTGCAGGCTCTTGAGAGCCGTGGGGGGGGGGGCAAAGGTTTTCCCCATTGAGAAGAACACACCCCAATGAGGTGACAGACAGAGAGGCAGGTTCACTACCAGCATTTCACTACAGTGATAAAGGCCAGTAGGGTTGCCAGACTCCAGGTAGGGCCTGGAGATCTCTCACTAGCAGGGGTCATTTCTTGCGGGAGCGCACAAGAGCGGAGCTCCGGCAGTAAGGAGCCCAGGGGGTGTGGCACAAGCAGCAAGCCCTGCCCCCGGCTCCCAGCAGCCCTCAACAAGGCCACAAGGAGCAAGAAGCAACCAGGTAAGTTGCAGAGCCCCCCCCCCTTCAGGTACAAGCTCTCCCTCCTCTGTGAGGGCAGATCTGCACGTTCCCCCCCCCAATAGCTAGCAATCCAAAGCAGTCCCGTGGCACCGTTAAGACCAAGTTTTATTCAGGTCCAAGCTCTCCCTCCTCTGTGAGGGCAGATCTGCACGTTCCCCCCCCCAATAGCTAGCAATCCAAAGCAGTCCCGTGGCACCGTTAAGACCAAGTTTTATTCAGGTCCAAGCTCTCCCTCCTCTGTGAGGGCAGATCTGCACGTTCCCCCCCCCAATAGCTAGCAATCCAAAGCAGTCCCGTGGCACCGTTAAGACCAAGTTTTATTCAGGTCCAAGCTCTCCCTCCTCTGTGAGGGCAGATCTGCACGTTCCCCCCCCCAATAGCTAGCAATCCAAAGCAGTCCCGTGGCACCGTTAAGACCAAGTTTTATTCAGGTCCAAGCTCTCCCTCCTCTGTGAGGGCAGATCTGCACGTTCCCCCCCCCAATAGCTAGCAATCCAAAACAGGCCAGTGGAGCCTGAGCGGTGGGTGTTGCCTTCTGACACACTTCCGGTGATGTCAGGGGGTGTGGCATATGCAAATAAGTTATGCTAATGAGGTCCTGCACCTCTTTTCCTACGAAATGACCCCTGCTTACTAGTACAATTGATCTCCAGGCCAGATTGATCAGTTCCCCTGGAGAACATGGCTGCTTTGGAGGGTGGACTCTATGGCACTGTACCCTGCTGAGGCCCCTCCCTTCCTCAAATTCTGCCCTTCCCCAAACTCCACCCCTAAAATCTCCAGATATTTCCCCGCCCAGAGCTGGCAACCCTTATGAGGGGAGATGGGAAGGGATGGTGTTCTGTGTTCCTTTTCTTTCGTACCTGTAAGGCAGTTGCTTCCAGCGGTCGCTTTGGGGATACGCCCACCACCCGGTGTCAGAATTCCAAAGGCGCCGGCAGTATCAAGAAGGTTGGGGATCCCTGCTCTAAATAGTTAGTTCATAGCCGGACATCATCATTAAGATAATTAGAATCCCTCCTGGGACAGTTCTCTGAATTAAGTGCTACACTGTCTGTCTTAAAAGGTAAAAGTAAAGATTCCCTTGCTCGAAAGCCAGGCAAGTCCGACTCTAGGGTTGCGGTGCTCATCTCCGTTTCCAAGCCGAAGAGCCAGCACTGTCCAAAGACGTTCCCGTGGTCATGTGGCCGGCATGACTAAACACCAAGGCGCACGGAACGCTGTTACCTTCCCACCGAAGTGGTACCTATTTATCTACTTGCCATTTCTTGCTTTCGAACTTCTAGGTTGGCAGGAGCTGGAACTAGAGACGGGAGCTCACTCCGTCATGCAGCACACTCGGGTCTCGAACTGCTGAACTACCGACCTTTCACAGCCTGCAGTTCAGCGTCTTCACCACTTGAGCCGCCGCAGCTCTGTCTTAGCGAATCATATCTGAGAGCGAACCTCTTATAAATGTAGCTTTGCTTCACTGTCCTTTTTCTCTTTTCTAGAACATTCCTAAAAGCCTTCCCCCTCATGGGAGAGACACAGGAGCGGGAACGCGTCCTCATCCACTTCTCACGCAGATACTGTCACTGTAATCCGGAGGAGAGCACGTCTGAAGGTAATGCTCCCGTCCGTCTGCAGCTGAGCCCTTCTGCTTCAGAAATGACCGGACCTCAAGTTCAGTGGTGTAACAGGCCTAGAGGGGAAACACTGCATTAAACAAAACCAGTCTGGAAAACGTAGAGAAACTTCTCCAAGTGGCAAGTCATTCGAGGGGCTGGTGCTTCCCTGGTGTCAGGCTCTTTAGCAGGATCACAACACAGACAGATGCTTCTTGTAAAGATAAGTGTTTTATTGATAAGGTAAAGGAAAAGGTCTCCCTTGTTCGAAAGCCAGGCGAATCCGACTCTAGGGTTGCGGTGCTCATCTCCGTTTCAAAGCCGAAGAGCCAGCGCTGTCCAAAGACGTTTCCGTGGTCATGTGGCCGGCATGACTAAACACCAAGGCGCACGGAACGCTGTTCCCATCCCACCGAAGTGGTCCCTATTTATCTACTTGCAATTTCTTGCTTTCAAACTGCTAGGTTGGCAGGAGCTGGAACTAGAGACGGGAGCTCACTCCGTCATGCGGCACACCCGGGTCTCGAACTGCCGAACTACCGACCTTCCACAGCCTGCAGTTCTGCGTCTTCACCACTTGAGCCGCCGCAGCTCCATGTTTTATTGATAGTCCATGACTAAAGAACGAGTATACAGCTTGTGTCAGGAATGACCTGCAATTGGATGGTCAGTGACGTATAGTATAATCAAACTCCCCCCCCTCTCCCGGGAGCCAAAGCCAATGAGTAAAATTCGCCCACGCGGGCTGAAGCGGGCTGAAGCTGGCAAGCAGGCTGCATAGTGCCAAGCCGTTAGGTCCCCAGGCCAGTTACTTTGCAGCTGGGAAAACAACAAGGTCAAAGCAGGGAGACAACAGCCAGAGCCAGCCAGGGTAGCGCTGAGAACGAGCAGGAGAAGACGTACCCCTCCACATTCCAACTCCGTGACAGGGCTACCTGACACCTAGGCTGGTTACCTTCATAGAAGAGCGCACTAAAGGCAAACCTACAAGGAGATCACAGAGACTCCCACAGAAGTGCAGCTCTGTATATCCTTCCTCGGATCCCTAGAGAAAGAGATCCAGCCGATTCCCCCCCCGTCCCTCTAGAAAAAGCCCAGCAGAAACTCATTAGCATAATAGGCCACACCCAACAACAGGAACTCGTTAGCATATTGGGCCACACCCCTGACAGCACAGCTCATTAGCACATTAGGCCACACCCCCATGTTACCAGAAGTGTGCTCATCCAGCCACACCCACCTTTTGCTTGTTATTCTGTTTACCTTGTTTGTTGTCAAAACCCAGGGCTTTTTTTGTAGCAGGAACTCCTTTGCATGTTAGGCCACACACCCCTAATGTAGCCAATCCTAATGAGTTCCTGCTGTTGGGTGTGGCCTGTTATGCTAATGAGTTCCTGCTGGGCGTGGCCAACTCGGGAGCCAGCCGGAACTCCGTTCCTGTGCGTTCCTGCCCAAAAATAGCCCTGGCAGAGGTCACCTTGGAAAGGGCTGTTTTCTAACCCCTGGGGCTACTCTAGTTTGGGAAATTCCTGGACATTTGGGGGTGGAGCCTGAGGAGGGGGGATTTGAGGATGGGAGGGACCCCAGTGGGGTAGAACTGATCTCTGTAGTTTGGAGATTCGTTGTAATTCCTGGGAGATCAAGGCCCCACCTGGAGGATTGGCTACTCTACCCGGGGCCCATTGATTAGATACCTTCCTTATTAACAGTCTTAGGGAGTCTGACTTCCCTGCCGTTCCATGTCGGCCGAGGCTGCCGGACAGACCCATTTGCAGTAACCAGACTGCCCCACAATCACGCTGCTCCAGTGTTCCCTCTAAGCCGAGTTCGTGTGAGCTAGCTCACAGTTTTTTAGCCTCTGGCTCACACATTTTTGCCTTGGCTAAAGGAAGGAGGGCTCCAGAGCAAACTAATTTATGCACCAGCCCAATCGCTGGCTCACAACTTTAATGCCAGGAGCTCACAAAGGAGGATTTTTGCTCACAGAACTCCACAGCTTAGAGGGACCCTCCTCTCCCCAAAATATCCACTTTCCCAGCTAGGTATAACCGGGTCTCTCCTCTAAAACAGAGTAAACAGGTTAAGAATAAATTTTCAAAAAGCACAAGATGATGGTTAAGTTGGTGGTGCACTAGGAACTTTTTTGCCTCTGGGGAAAACAGAACAAAACAAAGCAAAAACCACGCCAGACCACACTACCCACGTTCCACATAAAGCAGCGAGGGAACTGAAAAAGCTTCTCTTTGTAAATTCTAGAAGGGATTGACTCTAGGATAGACCTGACTAGTGGAGAACCACACGGCAGAGCATGTTGTTCCTTAGAAGGAGGGAGAACCCAGTGCTCCTGTCTACTGACTGGCGCAGTTCAAGAGATTGCATTGAGGTTCAGGGCACGGTTTGGATAAGCAATGGGCTCTTTTTGTAGCAGGAACTCCTTTGCATCTTAGGCCACACACCCCTAATGTAGCCAATCCTCCAAGAGCTTACAGAGCTCTTCTGACAGGGGCTACTGTAAGCTCTGAGAGGATTGGCTATATTAGGGGTGTGTCGCCCAGGGCTCTTTTTGTAGCAGGAGCTCCTTTGCATATTAGGCAACACACACACACACACCCCGATGTAGCCAATCCTCCATGAGCTTACAGAGCTCTTCTGATGGGGGCTACTGTAAGCTCTTGGAGGATTGGCTACCGGCTGGGCTCTTTTTGTAGCAGGAGCTCCTTTGCATCTTAGGCGACACACCCCTAATGTAGCCAATCCTCCAAGAGCTTACAGTAGCCCCTGTAAGAAGAGCTCTGTAAGCTCTTGGAGGATTGGCTACATTAGGGGTGTGTCGCCTAAGATGCAGCGGAGTTCCTGCTACAAAAAGAGCCCTGCGGGAGAACAACAAGGCATGTCGTGGTTACCAGTTCGATCTGGCAAATCTATCCATCTTAATATGGCCAACCTCCAGGTGGGGCCTGGAGATCTCCCAGAATTACAACTGATCTCCAGTTGGCTGAGATCAGTTCCGCTGAAGAAAATGGCTGCTTTGGAGGGTGGACTCTGCGGCATTATGACCCACGGAGGTCCCTCCCCCCCTCCCCATGCCCCACTAGGGTTGTCAGGTTGGATCAACCCAGTGGTGGGGGAGGGACTTTCCAGGAGCGGGGGGAGCATGTGACGTGCATGCAACATAATGACATCACACGGAAGTGACGTGATCATGTCGCCGATGCCATGTGGCGATGCTCTGATATTTTGGGCAAAACTCTATGGTTGCCGTAGAGTTTTGCCCCAAAATACCAGTGTATCACCACGCAGCATGAACAACGCGATGACATCATTTATGCATGACATCATGATGTCATATTTGGGGGTGGGATTTACTTTCGCCGGCGGTGGGGAAAAGGCCCGAAAATTGGGGGATCCCCCGCCCCCAACTGGGGAATGGCAGGGGTCATTTCCTGCAGGAGCGCACAGAAGCGGAGCTCCGGCAGTAAGGAGCCTAGGGGGTGGGCACATGCAACAAGCCCCGCCCCTTGCTCTCAGCAGGCCTCAGGTCGGCCACGAGGAGAGAGAAGCAGCCAGGTAAGTTGCAGAGGGACCCGCCCCCGCCCGCATTCAGGTACAAGCTCTCCCTCCTCTGTGACGGCAGATCTGCACGTCCCCCCCCCCATAGCTAGCAATCCAAAACAGTCGAGTGGCACCTTTAAGACCAAGTTTTATTCAGGTCCAAGCTCTCCCTCTTCTGCGAGGACAGATCTGCACGTCCCCCCCCCCAATAGCTAGCAATCCAAAAGAATCCAGTGGAGCCTGAGCGGTGGGTGTTGCCTTCTGACACACTTCCAGTGATGTCAGGGGGTGTGGCATATGCAAATAAGTTATGCTAATGAGCTCCTGCACCTCTTTTTCTATGAAATGACCCCTGGGGAATGGTATCCCTATACTCCACCCCCAAATCTCCAGGATTATCTCAACCCAGAGCTGGCAACCCTAATCTGTCTCCATTTGCTGCACTTCCTGGGTTGGGCCGGCCTTCTTCCTTGTAGAAAAAAACCCCAGCAACAAGTCAAAGGGTGGGCAATTGTGATTGGGTTCAGGAACGGTTGGGATTGGCAAGATGTGCCGTAATCTTGGCAGTGCACGTTGATGCCTTGCTTTGGCTCTGGCTCCTGTGAGGAAGAACCCCACCGGTCTTGACCGTAGGACACAAAACTTTTCAGTGACCAGGATCCAAACTTGCAAAAAAATATCAAGCTTAGTAGCAGTGCAGAGATGAAAGAAAAAAGCACAAAAAGAATAATGCAATGGCAGGACGGGGGGGGGGGGGGGGATGCTGTATTTCCAACTCCCTCCCATTACTTGCCTCCAATGACTGAGCACATGTTGCGCATGACCCCACATGCCTCCTTAACATGCCGTGCAAGCGTTCCACAAGCAGAGAGTAGTAGAGAAATCAGGCCACAGAAGAGCCTGCAGCGCTCAGCCCTCATTCCCCGGCTCTCTTCTTTGGCTTCCAGTCTGCCCGGCAGAAACTGAGCAATCAAGCAGCCTCACAACATCCCAAAGAGAAGGGGCGCTTAGCAACACACCGCCATCACCGTGGGCTTCCTTAGTGCTCGGTGGAATGGAACGACACAAATGGTTTTGAGGGTTTTTTTTGGCAGGACAATCTATGCCAGTGTTTCCCAGTATGTGGGTCGGGACCCAAAAATGGTTTGCAAAGCCTCTGAAAGTGGGTCGCGGGCCAGCCCTCCCCAACAGCTCTGGGGGGGCTGTTTTTTGAGGTAGAGGTGCCACATTTTCAGCATGACTGATGATGCCTCTCCTCAAAATACCCCCATTTTCCTCCAGGTGAACTGATCTCTTAGTCGCCTGGAGATCCCAGGAGACCTCCAGTTGCCACCTGGAGGTTGGCAAAAACAGTCCTAGCCTGCAGTCTTCCCTCCCTCCCTGTCCAGAGGAGGAAGTATAAAAATGCTGACCTCTCCTGAAGTGTGCTTTATCAAACTAAGGCCCCGGTCACACGGGCCAGATCGCGCGGGGGGGGGGGAGGCGTGGCTGTTTGCCCCGGAGCAAAATAAAGCACGGTAGCCCGATCAGACGGTCCCCCGAGTCTTCACGCTTAGGCTATTAGCTGGTGATCACACGGCGATGCTGGAGCGTGGCAAAGAAGCGGTGTGGCAAGTGTTTTGCGTTTGTGCACATGCGCAGTTCCGAGGAGCAGCACTGCTTTCAGTTACGTGTTTGTGCACATGCGCTTACAAAACACATCCGGTTTGTGACGGGACCTGGACGGGCGCCAGATGTCACGGGATACTAGCGCTCCCACGATCAGATGCCCCCCCTGCCCCGCGTTTTCTGGATACTAGTGCACTTTCCGAGGTACTTTTTTACTGCTCATCTTTGGCGGGATGCCATGGGTTGGCCACGGGTGCACTACGCTTCCCAGATGTTGCAGTGTGATCGCGCCCCAAAAATCTGCCTGACATTCGTGCCTTTTAGTGCGGCAAATCCTCCGTGTGAATGGGGCCTAAGTTTCATCATTCAACAAACACTGTGGGGGAAACAACCACATGGTTGTTGCGCGGTGCGCGTAGGACACCCTGTGAGCCAGTAGAAAGTATCAGCCAGCCACCAGGACTGTTTCAGCCACTCCAACTCACCAGCCACTCTTCAGCACTCAACTGCAACTCCAGCTCTGTATAGCACCACACAAGACAGTCCTGTGGTAAACTATATACAGATTTTATTTACAATATGTACAGTCCTCGGACAAAATGCTCCGCCAGTAACCACCATAAAGAGAAGAGGTACACAGGGCAGCACTTGTCCACATATATACATTATGACAACTAGACACCCCTTGACATCACCGGAAGTGTGTCATAAGGCCACACACCCCGCCCCCAACGGTCCTGGCCGCTGCCGCCAGCCTTGCAGCTCCACTGCTGAGCCCCATGAGGGGCCCGGCGGTGGACCTGCAAGGCCGGCGGGAGTGCAAGGAAGTCCCGCGAAGGCCCTCCCTGGCCCCAGGCAGGCGGGGTGGGGAGAGGGAGGGAGGAAGCAACTTACCCTCCCTCTTCTCCTGCCTCCTCCTGGCTGAATGAGGGCCGGAAGAAGGGGGCGGGGCTTCGTCATGTGCCCCGCCCCCCGTACCTCACCCGGGGGAACTGCGATCCCCCGCGATCCCCACCGAAATGACCTCTGATGGCAACCAATCAGCTTAGAGCTGAGTCATTGTCACTGACCTCACACCATAATCAGGACTCAACCGGTCAGGACCAGTTTCCAGCAGCTTCCCTGCTGACAGTTAGATCACTATGGTCTGACAGCTGGATATTAACATCCGACAATGGTTTGGACTGGAGGAATATTATGCGAATACTGTAACCAGAATCAGCCCCAAATAATCAGCTCTATTGGCACACTCCTTGAGTTCCGGTCTCATCTCCTTGAATGCCCTCTTGCCTCTTGAGCTAAGTGGGAAAAGGGCCCCACGCTATTTTGTATATGATTTATGATATTATTCATCCCAAAAGCAGGTTACGTTTCTTGTCTCTTCCAGATGGGATCCATACCCTTACCTGTGCCCTGATGCTGCTCAATACAGACCTGCACGGACATGTAAGTATGCAGGGCTATTTTGGGGCAGAAACGCACAGGAACGGAGTTCCGACTGGCTCCCGAGTTGGCCACGCCCAGCAGGAACGCATTAGCATAATAGGCCACACCCAACAGCAGGAACTCATTAGGATTGGCTACATAAGGGATGCGTGGCCTAACATGGCCTAACATGCAAAGGAGTTCCTGCTACAAAAAAAGGCCCTGGGTTTTGACAACAAACAAGGTAAACAGAATAAGAAGCAAAAGGTGGGTGTGGCTGGATGGCCACACTTCTGGTAACATGGGGGTGTGGCCTAATGTGCTAATGAGCTGTGCTGTCAGGGGTGTGGCCCAATATGCTAATGAGTTCCTGCTGTTGGGTGTGGCCTATTATGCTAATGAGTTCCTGCTGGGCTTTTTCTACAAAAAAAAGCCCTGTAAGTACGGCTCTCGGAAAAGCGGAGGCTCTCCCCCGGCCCTTCGGGTCGATCGCTGCAGTCGGGGAAGCTAGAGTGGGCTGGGAATCCATGTCACGGCAGGAGCGAGCTGAGGCAGGCGGTTAGCTGTACACAGCCGAAGTCTCCCAGTGTGATGTTTTGGTGATGTGTAGGCAGCGGACGTTCGTCACGCTCAACAGTGGTGAACGCTTCTCCTGCCTACACAGGGTCGATCCGTTGGCTTGTCATTATAGAACGGCATAAAACAAGACTTCGCGTGGGGGCATACGAGATACAGAGGGTGAAACTAGGTGAAACAATATTCTGGAGATGTGGCACTTGGAGTAATGGACAGCTGGGGTTGCCAAAGGCAGGCGAATTTTTTTAAAAAACACCCAAAAACCTGGCATTGTGCCTGGTGAAGTGTCACTTCTGGGAAGACCTGGAAGCGACATCATGTCCCCTGAGGAATCCTTGATAAAACTGCACATGGGGCTGGTGCCCCCTCCTGCCCCACCCCTAGCCAGCCCTGATCTCTGCTTGCTGTAGGTCAACGGCTTTGAAATGTTAGCAACCCGAGGACCCCGTTTCAGCTTTAAAGGACGTCGTCCTCCACCCCAGCCCTCTTCTCATCCCTCACTGTCGCGCACCACTTGCGGGGACAGCACTCTTTCAAAGTGCGCAGACGAGCGGTGCGTGCCCCACAGAGGCCTCCATCTTCCAATACAGTGTGCGTCATATCAGCTACATATTAAAAGCAAGTTTGTGGCCCCGGTCACACGGGAGGTTTTGGGCCGGAAGAGGGACGGATCGGGGGCGCAGCAAACAGGCGCGAGCACACTGCGACATCTGGGAATCGGCGTGCACCCGTCCCCGATCCGTCCCTTTCGGCCTAAAACCCGCTGCAAAAAAAAAAACCAAGTAAAAGGTAGCACCAACCTGGAACGGCACAGCAAGTGCGGCCGTGAGATCGCTGGCGCGCCCGTCTGCAGGAGCAATCGAGGCTCCCGGGCGAACTGCGCACGCGCACACATGCACTGTTCGGCTGCCTCGCTCTCCCTGCAGTGGCTTCCCCCCGGCATCTGATCGTGCCGGGGAGCAACTGCGCGGCAGCTCAGGGGATCTATCTGATCCCGCCGCCGCGTGTCTCTTTTGGTGCAGCTTTAAAATGCCGCACTTCGGCCATTCTTTTTTCCCCCCAAGTGGCAGGGGCCTGTGTAACATCCTCGTATTGTCTGTAAATACATACGAGGTCAGTTCTCTGAGGCTGGCCAGGCGCAACAGGCCATGGCCCGAGTTCTAAACAAGCTCAGATTCCATTATCGGTTAGTAACATCCAGATAGAGGCCCAGTGAACAGGAGCAGAGCGTAGGGTTACCAACCTCCAGGTGGGGCCTGGAGATCTCCTGGAACTACAACTGACCTCCAGACTACAGAGATCCATCCCCCTGGAGAAAACGGGCTGCTTTGCGGGGTGGACTCTGTGGCATTACATCCCTGCTGAGGTCCCTCTCTGCCCCAAACACTGCCCCCCAAGGCTCTACCCCAAAATCTCCAAGAAGGGGGCCTGGAAAAGCTCATAGCTGCTCAAAGAACTTAAAAAAAAAAGCAACCCTAAACTGACATTGGCTATTACCGTTCATGAACGCAAAGCGGATCTCTTTGTTTCTATGCCAAAATCCTTTGAAATGGAAAACGGTGAAAACTAGCAAAGTGTGATCCAGGAAGTGACTGTAGATGACTACAGCAAAGCACAAAAACAACCTCAAAAAGCCCTCTGGATACGTTGGGGAAAACGGGTGGCCACAATTCTGCTTTACTGCGCTAGTAGGAAGGCAGTGAAGCAAACCTGCCGAAAAGCGCAAACCAGTCAAGGAGCAGCAGATGGAGCCCATTGAAAAACAGCTCCCCGTTCACCACTGGCGAGCAGGTTACAAGCCAGAGCTGTGGGAGTTCAAGGACCCCTCGCTTCTGCAGCTCGCTTGACAGAGGCCATCTCATTCAGACCCTCTCCCACCAGGGTTCCTGTCCCTCATGGGGAGAAAAGTGTCCGTGTGGCAACAAGTAAGAGCCTGTTTTGAATCCCACTAAAGGGGGTTCTGTTGACATGAATGCTAAGCCCACCTTTTGACTAATTACAACCTGATCCGCAGCAGAACCAGGGGTCATTTCCTGCAGGAGCGCACAGGAGGGGAGCTCCGGCAGTAAAGAGCCCAGGGGGTGGGCACATGTAACAAGCCCCACCCCCGGCTCCCAGCAGCCCTCAGTCAGAGCAAGAAGCAGCCAGGTAAGTTGCAGAGCCCCCTGAATAGCAATCCAAAACAGTCCAGTGGCACCTTTAAGGCCACGTTTTATTCAGGTACAAGCTCTCCCTCCTCTGTGAGGGCAGATCTGCATGCCCCCCCCCCAATAGCTGGTAATCCAAAACAGTCCAGTGGAGCCTGAGCGGTGGGTGTTGCCTTCTGACACACTTTCGGGTGATGTCAGGGGGTGTGGCATATGCAAATAAGTTATGCTAATGAGTTATGCTAATGAGCTCCTGCACTTCTTTTTCTACGAAATGACCCCTGAGCAAAACAGAAAGAAGAGGCCAGGCTAGAACCCGCGCCTCATGTGCTCGGACACAGTCCCCCAATAGAGATGCCAGCCTCCAGCTGGGACCTGGTGATCCCCTGGAATTACAGCTCATCTCCGGACTGCAGAGATCAGTTTCCCTGGAGAAGATAGATCCTTTGGAGGGGGAATTCTGTGGCACCGAACTCCACTGAGGTCCTTGCCCCAGACGCCATCCCCAGATCTCCGGGAGTTTCCCAACCTGGATCTGGCAAACCTCCCCCCCCCCCATCCCCTGCCAGTGGCCGGGAGGACTTGGCAACCCTGTGCCCCAACCACACACCCGACTGGGCAGGCAGCTGAAAGGCAAAGCACAGAACGTCACTCTCAAAGCCAGGCGTATAGACCAGGGCAGGTAGGACTGCAGAGAAGGGCACAGAGAGATGCCCAGGTACGCCATGGGGAATGCCCAGGTATGGCACAGGAAATGCCCGGGTATGCCAAGCGATGCCCGGAAATACTCCAGGGCCCAGTTAAGGTTGTGCACCATCAAGCACAATCCCTTGGGATGGGTACTCATGCAGCGGTGGTCTTAGCAATTCTGATGCCCTGGGCAAAAGTCCAGGATGAGGCCCCAGAATCACTGCCACCCCGCTGCTGGCTCCCTGCCAGGGCCAAGCCCTGTGTGAGGTGGGCAGGAGACACTGCTGCAGCCGAAAGCCAAATGCCCAAGCCCCAGAGGGTAGCACAAAAGGTAAGCTACACAGTACTGAGATCGGTAAACAAAAAGAACCGTGTACCAACACTGTATATGAAATCCAAATCTTCTTCTTATTTGAACGTGATCCACTTCAGAGGACCGTGTCCCAGCTGAAATGGTAACAGGGTATCCACCTGGAACAAAATTTAATCAGATCTGTTCTTTGAGAAAGCATATGAGAAACGTGTTTGGAGTGAGCTAGCACTCACGTCAGAGAAAGAAGGAAGATCCGTATGCCAGTGTTCCCTCTAAACTGAGTTAGTGTGAGCTAGCTCACAGGGGTTTTTTATATATATAATTTTTTTATATTTTTTTCTAAACAATTTATGCCATACTGTTGCCAATAAAAGAAATACATAAACATGGCGGTACATTTTAATAACTTATGAAGACTAAATCGTAGTTAGTGTGATATTTGAACAAAGAGATCTTCCATACTACCCATGGTCATAAGTCTTCAGAATTAGAGGAGTAAGGATTGCAAAAATTGTTTTTTTCCCAACAGGCTTTTATAATAATGTTTCACATCAGTAACCATTTATGATATTGTGGGTTTGCCGGAAGTATATCATGTGTGGTGAGATACGAGAATATCGGAAACCAGATGGATTCAAATTTGAGATTGGAAGACTGAGATGATTTGCCGTCACAAATTGTTCCCACACTTTCCCACAGTTTTTTAGCCTCCGGGTCACACATTTTTGTCTCAGCTCAGGAAGGATGGCTCCAGAGCAAACTAATTTATGCAGTAGCCAAATCGCTGGCTCACAGCTTTAACGCCAGTAGCTCATAGAGTAGAATATTTGCTCACAAGTCTCCACGGCTTAGAGGGAGTCTTGCTCTATGGTGAAAAAAAATTTTTTTTGTGGACTTAACTTATTTATTTATTGGACACCTTAAGGAGTTGTTCCCAATAGTGTGACTTGAAACTACTATACTCAGAGTCCTGTACATCCTTTGGATGTATTTAACTGTATGGTACAGCCCTTACGTGCATACAGGATACAGTATTACAGCGAGCATTCATTTGCTTAAATAATAAGAATATTTGGATTTTATATACAGTGTGGGCTACACAGTCCTTTTTGTTCGCTGATTAGCAAGCCCTAGATGGGGCCAGCGCAAGTGGCGGTAGGAGCCGGCTGTTCTTCTTCCCCCCATCCTTGGAGGGGGTGGGGCTGTGGGCAGTTGGCCCCCGAAGTGTGAGGCCCAGGGCAGCGTCTCCATTGCCCATAGGCTAAGACTGCCCCTGTTCCCATACCCCAATCATTTTGCCAGCAATCCCCTGTGCACCATCCCTCTGCAGCACCCAGGAGGTTCTTTACTACCCCACCCCATCCCCCGCTTCCAGAAGCACTTGTCGTCTATCCCTTCCCTTGTGCCCCTACACAAGATGCCATCAGCAGCTGGCAGGCACTGGCATATGAATGGATGGCTGCCTCTGTGGAGTCCAGAGAGACACAAGGACAGTCCAGCAGCAAGCCACTTCCAAAACTTTGCACAGGATACTTTTCAGGGCCGGCTCGAGGTGTTTCTGTGCCCTAGGCGAGGCTGCCTTATGGCGCAGATGCCAACCTCCCGGTGGGGCCTGGAGACCTGGAGCCCTCTGGAGCCAGCCCCCCTTTTGCTACTGCCACCACCGCCTACTCCCCCCCCTCGCTGCCGCCACCAAAGGGGGTGGAGGAGGGGGGAGGCACAGCTTGGTGCCCCATCCAGGGCCCGGCGCTCTAGGCTGTTGAAGCAGGACACAGTAGGACTAGTAAAAATGTTATTATATTGAGCAGATACAATGTGTGCAGTACATTAATATAATCCTTGCACAGTAAAGCACAATGATATTAAATGTGAAGCTTACCTCTGTGAGGTCTCGTGTCCTTGCTGGAAGTGCCGAGGCTCCCGTGTGGAGTTAGTGGAGCACCTGTCGGGGTTTTGAGCAGAGCAGTGTTAGAAATATGCTGCACCCATCTTTGGTTTCTTCCTTGGCAGTCTGTGCAAAGGGCCCCTCTTCTAGAGCCCCCATCACTCAGGTTCCTCTGTGAGTGCTCTAAGGGTGCCCGACATGAAGCCAGAGGCATGCAGGCATACCATATAATAAAATAATAATAATAATACTTTCAATGTATTAATCGCTTTCCCCAGTGGGCTCAAAGCGATGTACAGTTACACATTTTAGACAGGGGACTAACAATGTCCCCAGGGGACAGGGAAGACAACATATATTCATTTAATTGCACACGCTGTCACTGCACGGTGTAAACGTCTTCTGGCATATGAGCAATAGGTTTGTACAGTGCTTGGAAGAGCTGGGATTAGTTGCAGGTTTAGTTGGTATCCTAAGCTGCATTAAGGCTTGGACATCTGCTGGGAGACTAGGTGGCAGGCAGTTGTGTTTTCACTCTCCGCGACCCCTTTGGGAATTTTTCATTATGTCAGCAGTACTGATGATACACCGTTGTGCCAGAGCTGGGGTCAGGGAGCAGGCTGGAGAGGCTTAGGATACCGACTGAGCCCTGGTCTCCCTCCAACCCACCCCTGGCACTGTCCAGTTCTGCACTGGTGCTGGAGTGGTACCAGCACCCTTTGGCACCAGCCGATCTCCAGATACCACACTGTATCTTTATGCTGACCTGTCTCTGCATTGCACTGGCATACAGCTTAGTCAGTAGGGGAGCCAGGCGGAGCCAGCAACTGCCGGGAGCAATTAGGGGATGGGGACTGGGGCACTGGAGTCACTGCTAGGGAAAACTGAAAGTGATGTCATGGGGTGCTGATGTGACCTTGGGTCAGTCACAAGCTCTGGCACAGCTGTCCTTGGAAAAGAGCAGTTTGTGTCAGAGTTCTCTCAGCTCCACCCACCTCACAGGGTGTCTGTTGTGGGGAGGGGAAGGGAAAGGAGTTTGTAAGCCGTTCTGAGACTCCAAGTGAAGGGCGGGGTATAAATCCAATCTCTTCTCCTCCTCTTCTTCTTCTTCTTCTTTGCAAATCCCAGAGCAGTGATGGCGAACCTTTTAGAGACTGAGTGCCCAAACTGCGACCCAAAACCCACTTATTTATCGCAGAGTGCCAACACGGCCATTTAACCTGAATACTGAGGTTTTACTTTAGAAAAAACAACTCACACATTAACTTAAGATGATCCAAACAAAGTAAGGAACACAATCCCGAATACTTTCATTGACTTAAAATTATTTGGCAGAGAATTCGACACTTTAATGGTGGTCTGGGCCTGGCTGGGGCGATGGCATGTGTGCCCACAGAGAGGGCTCTGAGTGCCACCTCTGGCCCCCGTGCCATAGGTTCACCACCACTGCCCTAGAGTATCCATGTGGTCACTTCTGGTGCATGCCCCCAAATGCTGCAGGTGTATGCCCCTATCCCACCACCCCCATTTCTGAAGTGCTGGCACGCAACAGACCGGGGTGCTTGGAGCCTGGCAATTATATTAGTCAGCATCCTAAGCCATGTAAAAGCAAGGGGCTTTTCCACTTTCTCATTTTGCTTTCTTGTGTGTTCCTGTAGTTTCGGGAAGGGGGTCTATTTCTCACGTGTTTTGCTTCCTGTAATGGTCGATTCAGTGTTATATTGCTTTATGCACAGCATAAAAACCTGCAGTTTAAATCTGCAGGGAGATATGCCAGACATAAACCAAACTGACCACTAGGAGCAAAAACCCCAAAGTGACAGGAACTTACAAGCAAGGGAAATGAAAATGCGGAAAATGCCAAGATTTAGGATTACCTCCTACCTTACAGATATCCATTTACTTTTAAATTGCTGTAGTTTTGTGGAGTTGTGTAAAACCAGCTTTCCACATGTCCTTAAGAAGAAATACGTTGTGCCCTGGTTGGAGCAAGATTGCGGTTTGCTTAAAACCATAGTTTCGGGGGGAGGGGGATTGAACAGTAGGAGATCTGTTCAGCCAGGTTATGCTTATAGTTCACCCAAGACCATGGTAGAGAAACCAGAACCCAAAACATCTATTGCATTTCATAAAGCAGCAGAATTATACACTAATGTCATAAATCCAATTAGTTAGACTTGATCTGATAAACGTCTGTTGCTGTTTTGTGCCACAAGATATACTTCCTTAAACATTTGCAATAAACACATAATGAAAAGAAGCGGGACCTGTTTTAAAAGTCTGGATAGCAGCACATATCGGAATACCTTTCTCTTCCCCCTTCTCCTTGAAATAGTCCGATCCATGTTTATTATGCTCCTGCTGGGCTATTTTCGTGTTTCTTCTGAGTTGCTGTACAGTGCGTACTGGATATTATGGAAGAAAGTACTTCTGTGATTAGAGGAATCCGTTTCTCCTCATGCTCCAAATTGATGAGATGATAAATAATAGACCGAGCAAGAGAAATCTCTGTTTGTTGGTGATTTAGTTAAACAGATCAATGGATTTCCAACAGTTAATGCATCAAGAGCTTAAAGGGACTTTCTAGGAGACGGGTGGGGAAAACGATATTTTATTCTTATACGACACAACGGGGCAACCCGCAAGGAATCGTGGGGGTCTATCCTCTCTCTCTCTTCCCCCTTTCTTGCTGACAGAAGAACCGTCTTACAATTGTTGTTAGATGGTAATATATACCCTTGAAATTTAAAAAATATATATCTTGAAAATTATTAGAGATTTGCTGGCAGCGGAATAATAGAACGGGCTCTTTCCTTCATGTGTGGCGGGAGTGTGAGAAAGTCAAGCAGTGCTGGGAGAGGACGGTGATGGCTGTTCAGCAGATGACTGGCTACCGAACAGCAGTGAAACCTTTGATGCTTCTACTGAGGCATTAAAAATACAGACGCCAGAGATTCTATTGACAAATTGCTTGATCTCTAGCCGCAGTTAGAAGAAGAAGAGATCAGATTTATGCCCTGCCCTTCACTCGGAGTCTCAAGAGCGGCTTACAAACTCCTGTCCCTTCCCCTCCCCACAACAGACACCCTGGGAGGTGGGTGAGGCTGAGAGAGCTCTTGACAGAAACTGCTCTTTTTCAAGGACAGCTGTGCCAGAGCTTGTGACTGACCCAAGTTCACATCAGCAGGTGCAAGTGGAGGAGTGGGGAATCAAACCCGGTTCTCCCAGATTAGAGTCCGCGCACTTAACCACGACACCAAACTGGCTCTCATATCCCGCTGAAGTACCACCCATCCCCAAACCCCACCCTCCTCAGGCTCCACCCCCTAAATCTCCAGATATTTTCCAACCTGGAGCTGGGGCAACCTTACGTCAAGTGACAGAGAGAAAACCAGCTAAATTAAACCAGACAGGTGATGATGCTAGCTGGTAACGCTGATGTTCTAGCGCAGGGATCCCCAACATGGTGTCTGTGGGTACCATGACAACCGCGGGCGCCAAGTGCTTCTGGGAAGTGGGTGGGGCCAGGTGAGGCTTTTGCCCAGCATGGCTTCTGATTGACTACTGGAGATCTGATTGACTGTGGAGGTTTTTTATCTGTTGCTTTACACTGTGTCACTGAAGTTAAGCTGTGGCAATTGTGTGACTGGCTCTGCCTCCCACAGCAACCATTTTGTGGGCAGCCATTTTGTTACTGCAACCACCATGCCGTGTCAGAATTCCAAATGTGCCCACAGGCTCAAAAAGGTTGGGGGGGTCCCTGTTCTAGAGATTCGCCTGCCGACCTTTGATAGGGTGTGCTTAGCATCTGTTGATCACGTGACTGTTTTAGAAGGTACTTCTGGGTGGAGCTCTGCTATTAGAGCCAGTTGGCGTCGTTCCTCGGAGCACTTTATTCTTTGGTGCACCTTTTGTGGACAAGGTTTCCACTTCCAGGCTCAGCTGACAGTGCCACACTGATCAACACTACCTGTCACTTCAAGGTTAGACTGCCGTAAAATACCCAGTGGGATGTCGTCCTTGAAGCGACTCAGAGACCTTAATTAGCGCAAAGTGCAGCATCCCCTCTTTGAGTGGGAGCCAGCAGATAAGATCACATTAAGATTGTGTCTGAAGGGCTTTATCAGTTGCCGGTTTGTTTCTGAGTTTAGTTTAAGACCCTTCATGAACTGGGACCCAAAACTCTGAAGGACTGTTTCTCCCAACCTGAATCTGTGATGCCGGCTTCATCTCGTCCGGCGCTCTTTGCCTGGGGTACCAGCTCAAAGTATGACACATTCGTCCACATCCCAGTTATGGACTGGAGAATAACACAGCAAAAAGTGTTACATACATTAAACAGTGGGACAAAAGCTGGCTTGCAAAATCAGAGAACTATGCAAATAAAAGAAGCATAATATACGCGACGAAGACTGTCTCCTCGCGTGGACCCCATTGCCACAGAGAAAGATGTTTTCTAGTCGTACCTGGATGAGGCTTGTAGAGGGAATTAATTTTTTGCTCAGGCCCCGAGTCCTTCTGTGAGCCCCGTGGTGTGACAGCTACAGCAAGCTTCCTGGGAGAAAGGATTCGGAAGGTTTTTCTGAGTGGTGAAACATTTGACAGCACAAGTGACGATAATGTCTTCTTTTCCTTCCCATCGTTTCTCTCTCTCTCTCTCTCTTTCTTGCTCTTTCTCCTGCTCCTGGATCCTCTATTTTTGCTCTTTAACACTTTCTCAGGTGGTAAGTGCAGCCATTGCGTTACATGTCTTTGCATCCACGGGACTGTGTGTGTATTAAAATGTGCGTGCTTGCGCTCATTGTTAAAGCAGCGTCTTGCAGTATGGAAAAGAAAGCACGCAAACCATATATTGTCCATTGTTTTTCCTCAGCTTCTGGGGCCCCTTTCTAAGCCCCCTAACAAAACCACAGGCCTTCAGGGAAGCTACAAAAGTTATGCTGTTTCCAAATTAGATCCGCGTAGATGTGCCTAGCCTCCATCTTTCCACACCTGCTGTCCAGGGTCTCTCTCTTGCTGATCCATACACCTTCCCTCTGTTTTCTCCCTCCTCATCTCTCCCACATTACATTATCCTCAGTCTTCCATGGGGACTTTTGATCAGACATGCTTTGTAAGCTCCCCACGGGGAACTTCCTTCCCAGCTGTGTAAGAGTCCAATCAGCCTTCCCTCCTGTGCTCTTTTCCTAACCTGAAAGGGCTGCAAGAGGCTCTATTTCCCTCTTTGGGGAATGATCCGTGTACCAATGGGCTACATGTAGGTTTCCCCAGTGTGGTAAATAGCAGCTTCCCGGGGCCATTTCAGGTTAGGAAAATGATGCAAAGGAGGAAGGCTCCAAGTCCCCCCACACACACACGATTGCTGTGGTCTCGAATTCAGGGCTCTTTTTGTAGAAAAAGCCCAGCAGGAACTCATTAGCATAATAGGCCACACCCAACAGCAGAAACTCATTAACATATTAGGGCACACCCATGACAGCACAGCTCATTAGCACATTAGGCCGCACCCCCATGTTACCAGAAGTGTGCTCATCCAGCCACGCCCACCTTTTGCTTGTTATTCTCTTTACCTTTTTTGTTGTCAAGACCCAGGGCTTTTTTGTAGCAGGCTTTGCATGTTAGGCCACACACCTCTAATGTAGCCAATCCTAATGAGTTTCTGCTGTTGGGTGTGGCCTGTTATGCTAATGAGTTCCTGCTGGGCGTGACCAACTCTGGAGCCAGCCGGAACTCCGTTCCTGTGCGTTCCTGCCAAAAATAGCCCTGGTCTCGATCCAAATTGGGGCTCCATGCACCTGGGAAGTGAGTACTAAGCGACTCGCAAGACCTGTCTGACCTAGAGCCTTTCAGCCAGCTCCAGAGAAGATGGATAGAAAATGTAATATATAGTTACATGCTTCTACCCACAGACCAGACACCCTGCCCCTTCAGCTTGCCCGCCATCTGCCTCTGAAGTCATGTCTTTGTGAATTATTTTACAGTGCACTCTTAAACAACTGCATTGTAAAATCACTCCGGTAATGAGCCTCTCCAGTGCCCTTTTAATCACAGTGCTGGACGTGCAGAATTGGATGCTTAGATCATGACTCCTAACGATTAAGCAAAAGATTGCTCTGAATGCAAGCGTATGGGTGTCTCTTATAGGCCATAAGAGAGGAGGAGAAACTGGTAGCCGTTGTCACTGACCTTTTTATTGGGCTGTGCAATGAAAGTAGACTTCTTAGGCTCCTTGATAGACATTGGAGTGTGAGTCAGCTATGCAAACGGCTGGCTCAGCAAAAAGAGGCTGCAGCGGGGGGGGGGGAGAGATTGGATTTATACCCCGCCCTTCACTACCGAAAGGAGTCTCAGAGCGGCTTGCAAACTCCTTTCCCTTCCTCTCCCCACAACAGACACCCTGTGAGGTAGGCGGGGCCAAGAGAGCTCTGACAGAAACGGCTCTTTTTCAAGAACAGCTCCTGTCAGAACTACGGCTTGCCCAAGGTCATCCAGCAACTGCAAGTGGAGGAGTGGGGAATCAAACCCGGTTCTCCCAGATTCGAGTCCGCGCACTTAACCACGACACTAAACTGGCTCTCTGGAGAACAGGGGGGAGCCGCGTGGGTGTGTACTGCACTCCAACATCTTCCAAGGTGATACTGGACTGCTGCTCCTTGACCTTCTCAGATCCAGGAAATATTGTTTCATTCTGTTGTTGTTTTTGTTTTTTTTGGGGGGGGGGATTGCACAGTATCACAAGCTCTACCACAGTTCATAACCTCACAGGCAGAAACATTGCCGTGACTGGGTAAGTGGCCAGTTCCTGCGAAAGGATCTCGCGGCAGCTGCCCAAGGCACACAGAGACCGGGAGGTGAGATCTCCTTGATCTCACCGGCTCGAGAGCCCCCTTGTAACCAGCCATTATGACTGAGGCTTATTTGTCATCGAAACCTTTCTATTGCACCGTGGGCCAGTGTTCCCTCTAAGCTGTGCTAGTGTGAGCTAGCTCACAATCTTTAGCCTCCAGCTCACACATTTTTGTCTTAGCTCAGCAAGGAGGGCTCCAGAGGAAACTGATTTATGCAGTAGCCAAATGGCTCGCTCGCAACTTGAATGCCAGTAGCTCACAAAGTAGAATTTTTGCTCACAGGACTCCACAGCTTAGAGGGAACATTGACCGTGGCCATCCTTTACTCCATCCTCAGCTGTAGCAAATTAATCTCAGGGAAACCATGGCAGCACCATACTCGGTTTCAGTCGGCTTTGTCATCCCAAGTCTGTGGTTCGTGTTCTGATCCTTCAGGGGCAGGGCTGCCAACTTGCCAGAACCAAGTTGGAAAACCCCTGGAGATTTGGGCGTGGAGCCTGGGGAGGACAGGGACCTCGATGGGGTCCAGTTTGGTATAGTGGTTAGGAGCGCGGACTCTAATCTGGGAGAACCGGGGTTGATTCCCCACTCCTCCTCATGCAGCTGCTGGTGTGACCTTGGGTCAGTCACAAGTTCTCTCAGAGCTGTTCTCTCGAGGGCTGTTCTCGAGAGAGTTCTCTCAGCCCCACCCGCCTCACAGGGTGTCTGTTGTGGGGAGGGGAAGGGAAAGGAGGTTGTAAGCCGCTCTGAGACTCCAAGGGAAGGGCGGGGTATAAATCCAATCTCCTCCTCCTCTTCTTCTTCTTCCCAATATACACTCAATCCTCCCCGCACACCTCTGATAAGCAGCGGGAGACAGGGTCTGGAAGACTGGGCACCAATGTTCCCTCCAAGCTGTGGAGTCTTGTGAGCAAAAGTTCTCCTTTGTGAGCTCCTGGCATTAAAGTTGTGAGCGAGCGATTTGGCTACTGCATAAATTACTTTGCCATGGAGCCCTCCTTCCTGAGCTAAGAGAAAAATGTGTGAGCCGGAGGCTAAAAAACTGTGAGCTAGCTCACACTAACTCAGCTTAGAGGGAACACTGCTGGGCACCTCATGGTTTGCAGATCAAATGGGGATTGCATGTGAGCAAGTCAAGCTGTCAAGTTTTAGAAAGGCGACCTGGTAAACAACAAAGCTAAAGCAACCCTTAAAGCAAGGGATGCCAACCTCCAGGTGGGGCCTGGGGATTGCCCGGAGTTACAGCTCATGTCCAGGCTACAGAGGTCAGATCCCCTGGAGAATAAGGATGCTTTGGAGGGTGGGCTCTGTGGCCTTGTACCCCACTGAGGTCCCTGTCCTCCCCAGGCTCCATCCCCCAAATCCCCAGGAGTTCCCCAGTCTGGATTTGGCAACCCTCCCCTCCCATCCCCGCAGGTAGCCGGGGGTGCCTGGCGAGCCTGCCTAAAGCACTTTGTATACAAATAAGCACACAACCATTTCAGGATGAGTTGATTCCACCCTCTGAGCGGAAATGCTCATTTGGTTGTCATAGAAGGTCTGAAAAGCATTGGTCATGCCGCCACCATTCATCCCCTGCATTTCACTTTCCTGTGTGTGATTAGTACATGACGCTTATCGAGCTACCTTATGCAGATGCTGTTAGAGTATTACGAATGTGTAAAACCAGAGAACATTGTCCTGACTTCTCAGTGTCACCCCTCCATTTCAGTGTGCTTCGGAATATGAAAAAATGTGGCCAGATTTGCTTCAACTAGGGCTTTTCTACCTTGGTAAAGTAAAGGTTCCCTTGCTCGAAAGCCAGTCGAATCCAACTCTAGGGTTGCGGTGCTCATCTCCGTTTCAAAGCCGAAGAGCCAGTGCTGTCCGAAGACATTTCCGTGGTCATGTGGCCAGCATGACTAGACACCGAGGCACACGGAACGCTGTTACCTTCCCACCGAAGTGGTCCCTATTTATCTCCTTGCAATTTCTTGCTTTCAAACTGCTAGGTTGGCAGGAGCTGGAACTAGAGACGGGAGCTCACTCCGTCATGCGGCACACTCGGGTCTCAAACTGCTGAACTACCGACCTTCCACAGCCTGCAGTTCAGCATCTTAACCACTTGAGCCACCGCAAGGCTTTTCTACCTTGGTACCTTTACTAATGTTTTGCAAGGCACCAACTATATCCATTTGTGGCTGATTTCCCACAAGCTGCTGCAGTGCGCTGGCTCTTCCCTTTGCCCCAATAGTACATGTCAATTTCACACTAAGTGCTGTGGGGCAAAATGCAGCCACGCAGCACCTAGTGTGAAATTGACACATACGATTGGGGCAAAGGGAAGAGCCAGCGCACTGCAGCAGCTTGTGGGAAATCGGTCTGTATCTATCATTCGGGCTCGATGAGCCAAGAGAGATGCCAGAAGTTCCCATAGCACTAAAAAACACCCCAAATCCGCCAGTCACATAACTGTGGTTGCCAACCTCCGATTGGGGTCTGGAGACCTATAATTCCAACTGATTTCCAGACTACAGAGATCACTTCCACTTTGGAGGGCAAACCACGGATTCTTGGTGAAACCGCTCCCCAGATCTCCCCTCCACAGGCACCGATCCCAGATCTCCAGGAATTTCCCAAGATGGAGCTGGCACATTTCAAACAGGCCTTATGGGGGGTGGAAGCAGTGTGGGGTGACCTCTGTATCACCAGTGGGAAAAGCGTTCTCTGGGGCCGTGGCTCAGTGGTAGAGCAACGGCTTGATATGTGGACGCTCCCAGGTTCAATCCCCAGCATCTCCAATCCAAAGATTAGGTAATAGACAGGGGTCATTTCCTGCAGGAGCACACAGGAGCGGAGCTCCGGCAGTAAAGAGCCCAGGGGGCGGGCACATGCAACAAGCCCCGCCCCCGGCTCCCAGCAGCCCTCAGTCAGAGCAAGACGCAGCCAGGTAAATTGGAGAGCCCCCCGGTCCAAAACAGTCCAGTGGCACCTTTAAGACCAAGTTTTATTCTGGTACCAGCTCTCCCTCCTCTGCGAGGACAGATCTGCACATCCCCCGTTCCCCCCCCAATAGCTAGCAATCCAAAACAGTCCAGTGGAGCCTGAGCGGTGGGTGTTGCCCTCTGACACACTTCCGGTGATGTAAGGGGGTGTGGCATATGCAAATAAGTTATGCTAATGAGTTATGCTAATGAGCTCCTGCACCTCTTTTTCTATGAAATGACCCCTGGTAGTAGGTGATGCAAAGACCTCTCTTCGAGACCCTGGAGAGCTGCTGCCAGCCTGGGTAGACAATACTGACTTTGATGGACTGATGGCCTGATTCAGCAGAAGGCAGCTTCGCCTGTGTTCTCAAAACAGGTCTCCAGGAACGGCTGGAGACCGCAGCCCAGATGTTAACATAAGAACATAAGAGAAGCCAATGTTGGATCAGGCCAAGGGCCCATCCAGTCCAACACTCTGTCACGCAGTGGCCAAAAATACCAAGTGCCATCAGGAGGTCCAGAAGTGGGGCCGGGACACTAGAAGCCCGTCCACTGTTGCCCCCCCCCCCCCGCGAGCCAAACACAAACGC
>NW_015164724.1:15211-27222 GCF_001447785.1 Gekko japonicus | reverse complement strand
GTTCAGCAGTGGGGCCAGGAGGACACTAGGAGCCCTCCCACTGTTGCCCCACCCCCAGCACCAAGAAGACAGAGCATCCCTTGCCCCAGACTGAGAGTTCCTATCTCACTGATCCCCAGTGTGCCATCCACCAACATGTTCCCTGTTGCTCATATCCCTCCCAAAGCATCTCTTTCCAAAGCAAAGAGCCATTCCTGTCTTTATCCGCCTCACTGGAGCAGGAGATGCTTCAGACGAGCCCAAGAGGCATCGCCTCTACTTCTGCAGGGAGCACCCATTTGGAAGCACCTTGGCTTGAAACTTCCCAACATTTTCGGATGGGCCCCCTGTGGTGTGTGGCCCACTAGTACCTTTCCTCCAAACTCCACGGGTGGCGGCCGGTGCCACTGAATCAGGGATTCCTGCCTTATCGGCTAGATTCAAGGACGCCCACTGCAGCTCATAAAATGAAATATTAATCAAAAGCAAGACTTTGATGGGAAAAAAGACAGCTAGGGACCACTGGTTTTCCTGGAAGGTCTCCCAGAACGAGCAAGGCTTCTGGTGATGCCCGGCCCGCAGCAGTGGTGCTCGCCCTCCAGAGTCACAAGCAGACCGTGACATAGCTCGCTGTCACACATGCAGAATAAGGCATTTTCAATCCACTTCCTATGCAATTCGGCAACTGTTTGTGAGTGGATTTTGCCATTTCGCACAGTAAGATCCAGTTGCCAAGTGCACTGAAAGTACATTATTCAACGTGTGTGGAAATGCCCATGGCCGCATGCGTCAACAGGAAACCTGCACAGTCATCGATTCTTGTCTTTCTTTTCCTTTCTGTTTACTTATTTAGGAAATGTCTGTGCCGTGCCAAACTCTCCAGAGGAGCTGTTCAAGGCTTCTGCACGATTGCGCTTGACCCCAGGGTTTTGTCTGAGAAACGTCTGCCTTGCATTTTAAAGTTTTGTGCCGAGCCTTTCAGAACAGACTGATGAAAACAGAAAAGGTGACTGGCTCTCTTCTGCATTACAGAATATCGGGAAGAAAATGTCCTGCCAGCAATTTACTGCTAACCTGGATGGATTAAATGATGGGAAGGATTTTCCAAAGGATCTGTTAAAGGTGAGGCTGTGAAATAGGATGGGGAAATGCCTGGAGATTCACTAGCCTGGGGAGGTAAAGTTTAGGGGGGGGAAACCTATGTGGGGCTGTACAGGTATTTCCCACCCAAGCCAGTCCAGGAATGGGAGGGGATCCTGTACTTTTCCAGTACCTTAAACAACAAACCCAGAGGTAGGCTATACCCTCTCAGGTTCTCAGAACAATATGCCACCAGAACCTCTTTTCACTAGTCCCTGCCTTTCCTAAGGGAGAGATTCCAAACCCTTAGTTAGCATCTGGGATTTAACACAATAGCAACTCACTTCGGAGATGCACACTTTTACTCTCCAATAGTAGCGTATCTGGGGAGCGTTTAGGCCACAGGATTTAGGCTTGGAACTCAAGTATAACATCAAAGACAATTTTAACAGTCAGAGGAATTTTTATTTAGTGCAGAGCTTAGCAAAGACTACCAGAGTTAACCAAAATAACAAGCCTAAGGCTATTTGCCTTAACTACACAGTAAAAGATACATATTTACCAAGTTCAGGAACATCCAAACAGTCCACGGGATTTTGAAGGAAAAATCCATCTTTGCTCAACCATGTGGTCCAATTCACAAAGCAGTTCTTTGTCCCCCAAGGGACGGCATTTCTAGGTGCCATAAAACAAGCAGAGAGAACAGGAGCAGAGAGCAAGAGCTAAGAGAGAACTCATTCCCATAGGAATCAAACAATTATAGCCCAATTCCAGTCACAAATTAGATGTGGCTATTAGCCAATTGCGAGTGGGCATGGGTGTGCCCAATTGTTGGTTGTCATAGTTGCATGTGGGGATAGGCTAGAAGTTTGGAGGCCCCTCCTGCAGTCAGGTGACCCAGCTTCCAGCTTCTCCGTGATGTACGTGACTTTTTGCATGTGGGCCAGAAAGTGTAGCCATGAGGTCTGGCGTTTGGCATGGAAGTGTGAAAGAATGTGGGTTTATGGCATGGCTATTTAGGCCATGTGGCCTTCACCATTTGGCTTGCAACAGGAAACAAGACACAGCATGTTATCAGAAAGACATCACAGGAGAAGACATGAGACTTTTAGAAATCAATATTTCTATACAGGGGCGTAATACCATAGAGTCCAGTCTTCAAAGTGGGGGAGCGGATCTCTATAGCCTGGAGATCAGTTATAATCCCAAGAGATCTCTGGACCCCAGCCGGAGGTTGGAAGACCTACTTTGAAATCAGAGAAAGGAACAAAGGGGAAAGCCACATTAGCATGCAACATGATGATGATGATGATCAAGATATGCAGAGTGACATTAAATAACAAGTTAAAGCTATAGGATCAGCAGTTGTAAAGCAATAAATATGTCAAGGTTTCCCTTGCTCGAAAGCCAGTCGAATCTGACTCTAGGGGGTGGTGCTCATCTCAGTTTCCAAGCCGAAGAGTCAGCACTGTCCGAAGACGTTTCTGTGGTCATGTGGCCGGCATGACTAGACGCCAAGGCACACGGAATGCTGTTACCTTCCCACCAAAGCAATACCTATTTATCTACTTGCAATTTCAAACTAGCAGATAAATGTCTAAAGGTGTCTTTTCTAATTGCGGAAAGTGTCTTGGAATCTTCATTCTCTCCTGTCAGGTGTGGAGGGCACTTAACACTACCTCCCCCTCCAAAAAAATGCTGTCATGTCAGCAGACATCCTAATATCTCTTGCATACATTCAGTCTGCTGACATAACAGCGTTTTTTGGAGGGGGATGGGGGAGAGGATGAAGCCTGACAGGAGCGAATGAAGATTCCCAGACACTTCCCACAATTAGAAAAGACACCTTTAGGGTGCGGTCATTAGCCGGCGTGCTGAGAGTGGGTTAAACTGCTCTGGTTCTAACTGGATTATATTTGACTAGGATATAGGCCCGTTGTGGAAATAAATACAACGACCTCTAGAAAGAGGCTCTGGGCGGGTGCCCCAGCCTTGGACACTCAGTGTCAATTTGCTGTGGCAACCTCAGCAGGGTATAGTGACACTGAGTCCACCATTTTCTCCAGAGGAACTGATCTCTGCTACCTAAAGAATAGTTGTAACTTTGAGTGATCTCCAGCCCTCACCTGGAGATTGGCAATGATGGTTCCCCAGAAGGAAGTGATTGGTTTGGAGGGTGGAGTCTACGGCTTTGTACCTGTCCGAGGTCCCATGCCTCCTGAAACCTCACCCTCTCCAGGCTCTACCCCTCACATCTCCAGGAATTTCCCACCTGGAGTTGGCAGCCCTATCTCCTTCCCAGCCAATCATCAACCTACCTTTATTTCCCCCTCAGCTTTCCACCTCGCACACACCTGCAGCCTCTCCCATGCTCTGAAGCCCTGACTGCTATGTCACATTGGCTGTCATACGGGGGCCACATCAGTGATCTCCAGCCCTCACCTGGAGATTGGACACATTTTACCTCAGAACAGCAAACTGTTTAGAATGTTAGAGGCAAAAGCCAATCAAGTCACATATGCAAATGACCTCTGTGTTCCGAG
Source organism: Gekko japonicus (assembly GCF_001447785.1). NCBI lineage: Eukaryota > Metazoa > Chordata > Lepidosauria > Squamata > Gekkonidae > Gekko > Gekko japonicus. The sequence continues at coordinate 23,620 of NW_015164724.1, read as the reverse complement.
GCAAAGGCCAATGAGGCTGCATATGCAAATGACCTCTGTGTTCTGACTGGCTATGGGGGGGAGGGGAACAGCAAACTGTTTAGAATGTTAGAGGCAAGACTCGAGCAATACAGCCAGTGGATAGGGACAGATTCTGAGTGACACACCAGGGCACCAACCAATTGCGGAGCGTGTGGAATGTTCTAGAGAAGTATCACCACCATCTGGAGATCTGAAGATCTGGATAATTGCGATCACACTTACCTCCTTTATCCCACCTCGCCGCGCAGATGTCGCTCCCTGGCGTCTACACTACTAACATGTGGGAGCGTGTGTTGGCAGGTTTCTAAATTTTTTCTCAGCTTGCGCATGCACATAGGCGCCCCTCCATAGAATGGGGGGGAAACTACCATGGCGCATGCGCAGAACCACCAGGGCGAATCAATCCAACCCCTCCAACAAAAGACTTCCCTTTAAACGTTTGACCCGAAAATGGCCTCCGTGAGATCCTGAACTCATCTAAACTCTAAAGTGACCGTTTAAATGTCGGTTTTCTAAGCACAGTAGCGGAGCTCCGCCTATGCACGCACCGGCAACGCTAAAAAAAATGGCGGGCGAAAAGCGGAAGCCTCAGATAGCTTTCGAGCTGAGAGGGGGTTTAAACAGGAAGTGGCTTGACACCAGAGGGGCGATCACACAGGGGGGAAATGCAGCTTAAAACGGGAGAGCTGAAAAAACACCACTTTGGGACCTGGTAAAAAAAAATCCCAAAAAAATGGAGCTGCGGAGGCTCAAGTGGTTAAGACGCTGAACTGCAGGCTGTGGAAGGTCAGTAGTTCAGCAGTTCGAGACCCGAGCTGCCGCATGACGGAGTGAGCTCCCATCTGTAGTTCCAGCTCTTGCCAACCTAGCAGTTCGAAAGCAAGAAATTGCAAGTAGATAAACAGGGACCACTTCGGTGGGAAGGGAACAGCGTTCCGTGTGCCTTGGTGTTTAGTCATGCTGGCCATATGACCACGGAAACGTCTTCGGACAGCGCTGGCTCTTCGGCTTTGAAACGGAGATGAGCACCGCAACCCTAGAGTCAGACTCGGCTGGCTTTTGAGCAAGGGAACGTTTACCTTTAACAAAATTTGTTGTTGTTCAGTCGCACAGTCGAGTCCGACTCTTCGCGACCCCATGGACTAGATTCCGCCAGGCCTTCCTGTCTTCCGCTGTCCTCTGAAGTTTGCTCAGTTTCATGTTCGTTGCATCTATGACACTGTCTAACCATCTCATCCTTTGCCGTCCCCGTCTTCTTTGACCTTCAGTCTTTCCCAGCATCAGGGTCTTCTCCAGTGAGTGCTCCCTTCTCATTGGGTGGCCAAAGTATTTGAGCTTCATTTTCATTATCTGGCCTTCCAGGGAACAGTCAGGGTTGATTTCTTTTAGGATTGACTGATTTGATCTTCTTGCACTCTTTTACTCTGAGCAAGAGGCTCTTTAGATCCTTTTCACTTTCAGCCATTAGAGTGGTATCATCTGCATATCTGAGGTTGTTGATCTTTTCCCCAGCAATCTTAATTCCCGCTTGTGATTCATCCAGGCCAGCATTTCGCATGATGTACTCTGCATATATATTAAATAAGCAAGGTGACAGTATACATCCTTGTCGTACTCCTTTTCCTATGCTGAACCAATCAGTTGTTCCGTATCCGGTTCTAACTGTCGCTTCTTGGCCCTTATACAGGTTTCTCAAGAGACATGTGAGGTGGTCTGGTACTCCCATCTCTTTAAGGACCTGCCATAGTTTGTTGTGATCCACACAGTCAAAGGCTTTAGCATAGTCAATGAAGCAGAAGTAGATATTTTTCTGGTACTCTCTTGCTTTCTCCATAATCCAGCGAATGTTGGCAATATGATCTCTCGTTCCTCTACCTCTTCGAAACCCAGCTTGTACTTCTGGCAGTTCTCTATCCATGTACTGTTGAAGCCTAGCTTGTAGGATCTTGAGCATGACCTTGCTAGCGTGTGATATGAGTGCAATTGTGCGATAGTTTGAACATTCCTTGGCATTGCCCTTCTTTGGGATTGGAATGTATGCTGACCTTTTCCAATCCTGTGGCCACTGTTGCGTTTTCCAAATTTGCTGGCAAATTGAGTGCAGCACTTTAACAGCATCATCTTTTAAGACTTTGAATAGCTCAGCTGGAATACCATCACCTCCACTAGCTTTGTTGTTAGCAATGCTTTCTAAGGCCCATTTCACTTCACATTCCAGGATGTCTGGCTCGAGGTCAGTGATTATACCGTCGTGGTTGTCAAGGATATCGAGGTCTTTCTTGTATAGTTCTTCTGTGTATTCTTGCCATCTTTTCCTAATCTCTTCTGCTTCTGTTAGGTCCCTACCGTTTTTGTCCTTTATCATGGCCATCTTTGCATGGAACAAAATACTCTGGGTTAAAGGGGTTTTGAGCTGGAAAGCAATGGCTTGGGACGGGAGATAGATGTTGACTGTGTGATCGTGCCTATAAAATCCATTGCTGAAGCCTGAGGACACCAGATCAAACACGAATCTGAACTGCACTCTTAGACATTTATCTGCTAGTGTGACATCTTTATTGCTTTACAACTGTTGACCTTAGAACCTTAGCTTGTTATTTAGTGTCACTTTGCATATCTTGATCATCATCATGTTGCATGTTAATTTGCTGTTCATTCTCTGGCAATAAGTTTGAACCTTTCCTGCCATTCTGACGCACTTGATAAAGTGTGCGTGCCCAGGAAAGCTCATGCCTCGAATAAACCTTTGTTGGTCTTGAAGGTGCCCCCGGACTCTAAATCTGTTGTACTGCTTCAGACCAACATGGCTGACCAACTGGATCTGTTTATTGCACACAGTGTTATATATTTTTCCAAGGCTTTTTTTTGTAGAAAAAGCCCAGCAGGAACTCATTAGCATAATAGGCCACACCCAACAGCAGAAACTCGTTAGCATATTAGGCCACACCCTGGCATCACATCTCATTAACCTATTAGGCCACACCCCCGTGTTACCAGAAGTGTGGTCATCCAGCCACACCCACCTTTTGCTTCTTATTCTGTTTACCTTGTTTGTGGTCAAAACCCAGGGCCTTTTTTGTAGCAGGAACTCCTTTGCATGTTAGGCCACACACCCCTAACATAGCCTATCCTAATGAGTTCCTGATGTTGGGTGTGGCCTCTTATGCTAATGAGTTCCTGCTAGGCGTGGCCAACTCAGGAGCCAGCCAGAACTCCGTTCCTGGGCGTTCCTGCCCAAAAATAGCCCTGTATTTTTCCATACCCACCTGAAGGCTGGTAACCCCACACACCTGGTGTAGTGTCCCTGGGAAAAGACACCTAAAAAAAGAGTTGGGGGGGGAATCTAAACCAACAAAGCACAAACCTCCTAAGGAAGTTTAGAAAACTTATTGAGGGCCAAAAGTTAAAAACATAATAAGTGTACAAAATAGTGCTTATTACAAAGACATATCAAAACCTAGTAGGGGCCCAAATAAAGCCTCATAAAATGTACAAGGTTACAAATACACACAAAAGAGAACAATGTGTGACCTGACGCGTTTCGGCTCACAAGAACCTTCTTCAGAGGTCAAATAGTGCAAAACATAACAAGCAACAGGGTCTCTGTAACACATGTAAGGCAGTTAAAAAGATAAAGGTAAAGGTTTCCTTTGCTCGAAAGCCAGTAGAATCCGATTCTAGGGCTGCGGTGCTCATCTCCGTTTCAAAGCCAAAGAGTCAGCGCTGTCCAAAGACATTTCCATGGTCATGTGGCCGGCATGACTAAACACCAAGGCGCACGGAACGTTAACAATAAGCAGTTAACCATAAATAAATAAATAAAATAGGACCAAAATTGGAATGTTCCAATATGGAATTGAATGACACACCAAAAAGTCTCTGTTTGGGGCCACAAATATATCTGGCCTTGTGTCAGAAGCTGTCGTATGAACTGAAAATTTTATGTACCTTCCAGTTTAGGTCCTAAGAGTGCAAATAGAATAGCCTTGTCAGGGACAATGTGCCGTCGATATGTAACCGAAAGCTTTTAAGTCTCAGCGTCTTGCCTGTCAAGCGGGAGGATTCGAGGCCAGGTTTCTCTTTGCTGCGCAGGGAGTTCCTGAGGAGAGAAGCTGCCCTCCTGGGCAATCTGAAGCGTTACCGAATCCGGAGAGAAAATGGGTTGCTTAGAAAGAGAATGTCACTTTCCTCCGCATCGCTCAGGGGCCCAGGGACTCAGCCGCTCCTTGTTACGTGCCCTGCTCCAATTAAGACAGCTTCCCAGCACTAGTTTGTGGTCTAGATGCCATGTAAAGGTAAAGCTAAAGGTTCCCTTGCTCGAAAGCCAGTCGAGTCCGACTCTAGGGTTGCGGTGCTCATCTCGGTTTCAAAGCCGAAGAGCCAGCGCTGTCCAAAGACGTTTCCGTGGTCATGTGGCCGGCATGACTAGACACCAAGGTGCACGGAACGCTGTTCCCTTCCCACCGAAGGGGTACCTATTTATCTACTTGCAATTTCTTGCTTTCGAACTGGTAGGTTGGCAGGAGCTGGAACTAGAGACGGGAGCTCACTCCGTCATGCGGCACCCGGGTCTTGAACTGCTGAACTACCGACCTTCCACAGCCTGCAGTTCAGCATGCCAACTTTTCTCAGCATGCCAACTAACAACGGAGGCAGATAAGGGCAGGATGGAAGAGCCCCCAGGTCAATCCAGAGATAGGCAGCGAGCCCATAAGGACGGTACAGAACCAGCCCAGCCCAGGAATAAGGATCAAACCCCACAAATCTAGCACAGTCGTCACACCACAAAGTGAAAGGCCAGGCCTGGAGGCCGGAGCTTTGTGTCTACAGGACAATGCTCTTTGGACCTGTCAGTCAGCTGTTTGCTGCAGCTCTTACGGGCTCCTTCCTAGTCAGGGTCAATGTTCCCTGTAAGCTATGGAGCTCTGTGAGCAAAAATTCTACTCTTTGAGCTACTGGCATTAACATTGTGAGCAGGAGATTTGGCTGCTGCATAAATTAGTTTGCTTTGGAGCCATCCTTCCTGCGCTAATACAAAAATGTGTGAGCCATAGGCTAAAAACCTGTGAGCTAGCTCACACCAACTCAGCTTAGAGGGAACACTGGTCAGGGTGTTCTTCCTCTGGTGGCCATCTTGAGGAGGGTGCGGTGCTGCAGAGAAGACTGAGCCAGCAGCTGTCCCTGAGAACAGGAAGCTCAGATAGAGAACGGCTCTGGAGCCACCTGCCCCAAGATCTGGTTTGTGTATAAAACTGGGATCAGGAGAGCCAGTTTGGTGTCGTGGTTAGGAGCGCGGACTCTAATCTGGGAGAATCGGGTTCGATTCCCCACGTCTCCACATGCAGCTGCTGGTGTGACCTTGGGTCAGTCACAAGTTCTCTCAGAGCTGTTCTCTCAAGAGCAGTCCTCGAGAGAGCTCGCTCAGCCTCACCTACCTCACAGGGTGTCTGTTGGGGGGGAGGGAAAGGAGATTGTAAGCCGCTCTGAGACCCCTTCGGGTAGTGAAGGGTGGGGTATAAATCCAATCTCTTCTCTTCTTACCATTTCAACCCTATGTGTTGTTCAGCTAGAATATTTATATTCAATAGTAAGGGTTCTGAAAGCAAGCCAGAAGGATGGGATTTGCCATTCCTAAACAGCAGTTCACCCTAATACAGCTCCCTGTTTTCTGCACATGGTGGGAGAGGTTCATCCCATAATCATTTTCTCCTACAACAATGGAGTTAAACACATATGATCTCATTTATACAGTAAAATGTGGAATGGTCACTTAGTCTACAGTGGTATTATCACAGATGCTCATCGGTTGGAGATCTTGCAGGTCTGGCTGTCAACTAGCTGCCATATTTCATGTGTATGTGTCCTTTCCTGACTGTGGCGCAACGGCGCATGCTTGCTCGCTTGCTTTGCTCGCTTGCTGTAAACAGCGGTAGGGAGGCGCTCCTGAGACCGTGCGAACCGGCGCTGCCAGACTGGGTTATCTGACTAACCTTGAGGAAGAGGGAGGGCTTGCATTCCACTGTTGGTGTGAATCTTTCTGTTCTCATGAGGCACGGAGACTCTCCCGTTCATTATGTAACCTCCCGCCGGGAGAATTCCCCCGCGTGTGCTTGGATTTCATTTGCTTAGCCACTTGCAGCATCACGCTATATGAAGGGATGCATCTGCCCCATTGTCATTCCTAACAATATCCCTGTAGATCATGGCAACAGACCTGTAGTCCAATAAAGCATAGCGCTTCCCTGGAAATGTGTGTGGAGATTTACTTGCTGTTGAACCTGACACTGGCTCACTGTGAAGAAGGATAGCTCACTTAAAGTGGCAGTTTTAGATTTCCTAAAAGTAGGGCTGGGAAAACCAAAATGTGTGGATAAGACTTCCACCTGCTCATGAGTGGCAGAAACGGCAAGCTGTACAGGGACAGCTAGATGAGAAATCTATTATTTCATTGGGTTTTTCCACATTCTCATTTTACTCACTGTTAAGTTCTTGTTTCTTCAGGGTTCCCCCCCCCCCTGTGTTCTGCATGTGTTTTGCTCCCTCTAGTCATTGATTTGATATCAAACAGCCTGTGGGACATAAGCTGGAAATAAAGCTGTTAAGTTTTATTAAACCAGTAAGTTAAACCAGTAACAGAGGGTTCCACTGAGAATACCTTAGGACTTAAGTAGTGGCTGACTGGATGTGTGTCACACAGAGGGATATTTTTTCTGAGAATCTGCTAAGAATCTGACATTGTATCTTTGTTTCAGAGCCTGTATAACTCCATTAAAAATGAGAAGCTTGAATGGGCTATGTAAGTATTCCCAAAAGTATTTTATATTATGATCAAAGGACCTGGCATACCTTATATTATTCATCAAAGGACCTTACATACCTTGTAGTCTTAATGGTGCCAGAGATCCACATTCTGAATGGTCTGAGGCACAGCTTACCTCGATCCAGGCCCTCTCTGTAGTTAAAGGCATTCTAGTGTTAGAAGCTTATCTTCAGTGCAGTTTCTGTTGTGTTAATCTAAGTAGGATGGACTCAAAGCCATTCAAAAGAGCAAGTTACTTTTAGGTAAAGGTAAAGGTTCCCTTGCTCGAAAGCCAGTCGAGTCCGACTCTAGGGTTGCGGTGCTCATCTCCGTTTCAAAGCCGAAGAGCCAGTGCTGTCTGAAGACGTTTCCGTGGTCATGTGGCCGGCATGACTAAACACCAAGGCACACGGAATGCTGTTACCTTCCCACCGAAGTGGTACCTATCTATCTACTTGCAATTTCTTGCTTTCGAACTGCTAGGTTGGCAGGAGCTGGAACTAGAGACGGGAGCTCACTCCGTCATGCGGCACACTCGTGTCTCGAACTGCTGAACTACTGACCTTCCACAGCCTGCGGTCAGCGTCTTAAGCACTTGAGCCGCAGCAGCTCAAAAGTTACTTTTGGTCAGAGATAAAAGAAAGAATTGAAAGAATCATTCAGGACAATCCAGTCCTGTGTGATTCCACACTAGTGCTAATCCACATCGATTCAGGACATTAGTTAATTTCAGCAGAAAATTGCACAGATGTTTCATATGCAAGAGTGACAATTTAGGGTGCTGTGGGATTCAAACTCTGTTTAGTTACCCACCCGCCCGCCCACCCCATACCGTGCTACCAGTCCATTGAGGCTGAGCCCGAACATTTGCATTTTTAAAATATTCTTTTCATTTACACACACGCGCGCCTCCCTGTTCTGGCCAGGTTTTTTTTTACACCTCTCTCAAATATTTCCACTATGTCTCCAAAAGCACCATCTCCAGAAAGCATTCAAGATGCTTCCTGTACGAAAAGCACCACTTTCCTGGATGGATCACAAATAGGAAGTGTGGCACGACTAGGGGGCAGCATGACATCACAAGCAACTTCCATGGGCGGTAGAGGCTCACCAGATCCCCTAAGTGTCTCTGCCCTGACTGGATGCCTCAGGCTGGCCTGATCTCATCAGATCTCAGAAGCTAAGCAGGGCCGACCCTAGCGAGTACTCGGATGGGAGGCCCCCAGGGGTCATTTCGTAGAAAAAGAGGTGCAGGAGCTCATTAGCACAACTCATTAGCATAACTTATTTGCATACGCCACACCCCCTGACATCACCGGAAGTGTGTCAGAAGGCAACACCCACCGCTCAGGCTCCACTGGACTGTTTTGGATTGCTAGCTATTGGGGGGGGGAGGCATGCAGATCTGTCCTCGCAGAGGAGGGAGAGCTTGTACCTGAATAAAACTTGGTCTTAAAGGTGCCACTGGACTGTTTTGGATTTACTTTGGGGGGCGGGACGTGCAGAGCTGTCCTCGCAGAGGAGGGAAAGCTTGTACCTGATTAAAACTTGGTCTTAAAGGTGCCACTGGACTGTTTTGGATTGCTAGC
>NW_015164724.1:8640-15190 GCF_001447785.1 Gekko japonicus | reverse complement strand
TTGTGTGGGTTGGGCGGCGGGGGGCGGGGGGGGGGGCTCTGCAACTTACCTGGCTGCTTCTTGCTCTGACTGAGGGCTGCTGGGAGCAGGGGGCGGGGCTTGTTGCATGTGCCCGCCCCCCTGGGCTCTTTACTGCCGGAGCTCCGCTCCTGTGCGCTCCTGCAGGAAATGACCCCTGGAGGCCACCAAGGCATACCAACCACCTTTGAACATCTCTTTCCCACTGGGGTCACCATATCTTGCCCCAAGCCCCAGCTCCTTCTTTAGGCTTCTCTTCCTCCCTTCTCTGCGCCCTCCCAGCCTTTCCCAGCCAGCCTTCCTTCCTCTCCCCTCTCCCTCCTGACATCTCCCTTTTTATCCCTGGGGCTCCACCCCTGCCAGCCAAGCCCCGGCCAGCCTTGCCCCTTCCTTCTCCCTAGGAGAGCTTGTCGCTCTCCAAGCTCCTTTCTTGCCTCGCCCCATCCCACCTGGGTTTGCACAGGGCTGGCCAAAGGCCCTTGCTGTCCTCCATACCCACAGCTAATGGCTTGGGCTGGTAAACCATAAACCAATGTGATATCACAGTATGCAAAGTCACAGAAAGCAAGCAAATACTGTACAAATAACACAGACCACAATTGCTCAAAAGTCATGTGAGGTAGTTTATATAAGAGTAAAAGGTCAAGGGTTCCCTTGCTCGAAAGCCAGTCGAGTCCGACTCTAGGGTTGCGGTGCTCATCTCCGTTTCAAAGCTGAAGAGCCAGCGCTGTCCGAAGACGTTTCCGTGGTCATGTGGCCGGCATGACTAAACACCAAGGCGCACGGAACGCTGTTACCTTCCCACCGAAGTGGTACCTATTTATCTACTTGCAATTTCTTGCTTTCGAACTGCTAGGTTGGCAGGAGCTGGAACCAGAGACGGGAGCTCACTCCATCATGCGGCACACTCGGGTCTCGAACTGCTGAACTACTGACCTTCCACAGCCTGCAGTTCAGCGTCTTAACCACTTGAGCCACCGCAGCTCCACAAGAGTAACAGAGGACCACATATATCAGTAAAATAAATTTACATCATACAATGTACAGGTCCATGAGTAGTGCAAATCCATAAATGGTACATAGATTAAAAAAGTGCAAGTCCATAAATGGTACATAGACAGGACGAAGACTCCGGATTTAGAGTCTTACCGACTATTGAAGAGTTTGTTCCTTTGCTGATCGGGTGCCCGGCTGTGAATGATTATAATAGGATTGAATTTTCTCCTATAATACTGGTTTGAAGGCTTTTATACACCATGGGTGCGTTCAGACGGGGCGTTTCTGCCGGCATAGACTGCACCGGTTGGAACCGGTGCAGTTTATGCTGGCAGAAACGCGATCACACTTACCTCCTGTCTGCGGATCCCTTCGGTGGACGCCCGCTTACACGCTGCGGGCGTCGGCGTGTTTTTTTTTTTTTAAGCACAGTTTGAGCATGCGCATAGGCAGCCATTCAGAGAATGGCGATTTTTGCGCATGCTCAAACCCCCCCCCCTTAGCTTGGCAACTTAAGGCTAGAAGAGAGAGAAGAATGATAACCAAAATAATAGAAGATGGAAAGGAGTTCGTTGATCCTAATGGAATAAAGAGATGTTTCTTCAAGTATTATGCTAAACTATTCCAAACAACTAGAGTTGATCTTGAGAAGATTAAAACATATTTAAAGGAGATTCCACTACCAAAAATAAGTAAGGAATACAAAGACTTATTAAATGGTCCAATTCTGGCCCCTCATGGGGCTCGGCAGTGGAGCTGCAAGGCCGGTGGTGGTGGCTGGGACCGTTGGGGGTGGGGTGTGTTGCCTTCTGACACACTTCCGGTGATGTCAGGGGGTGTGGCATATGCAAATAAGGTATGCTAATGAGTTGTGCTAATGAGCTCCTGCGCCTCTTTTTCTACGAAGTGACCCCTGGTAAGGTCGTTCAGAGAAAGTGTATCTGAACATGGGGTGACATACATAAACTCATGCCAGCATCGGAATAAGAAATGTTATTAAAATAAAAATACTAAGGCAGATGGGCTCCTCGTGAACCTTCAAAGGTTTCTTGCCTAATGGCATGCGGTATGTGTATGAACCACACCAGGGGTCGTTTCGTAGAAAAAGAGCTAGGGGAACTCATTAGCATAACTCATTAGTATATGCCACACACCCCTGACATCACCGGAAGTGTTTCATAAGGCCACACCACCTGACATCACCGGAAGTGTGTCATAAGGCCACACACACCCGCCCCCAACGGTTCCGGCTGCCGCCGGCGGCCTTGCAGCTCCACTGCTGAGCCCCATGAGGGGCCCGGCGGTGGACCTGCAAGGCCAGCGCGAGTGCAAGGAAGCCCCGCGAAGGCCCTCCCTGGCCCCAGGCAGGCAGGGGTGGGGAGAGGCAGGGAGGAAGCAACTTACCCTCCCTCTTCTCCTGCCTCCTCCTGGCTGAATGAGGGCCGGAAGCGGGGCGGTCGGAAGCAGGGGGCGGGGCTTCGTCATGTGCCCCACCCCCGCACCTCACCCGGGGGAACTGCGATCCCCCACGATCCCCCCCGAAATGACCTCTGAACCACACCCTTGTAGTCCCATGTGCATAAAAGATGCATTAGAACCAGAAACCGCCTCTGGGAAGCAGCTGTGCTTCTTGCGTTTGAATCAGCTCTATGACGGGCTTCAGATGCTGCCCAACAGCACCGACAAAGCGAGTCTTGGCGTCTCTCCCTGCGCTTCCGTTCCATGACGTCTCTTCAGGGAGACTCACGGTCCTCCCACAGCAGTATGCCTCCCTTGGTGTGTTCTGCCAGTAGCACAAAAAAAGAACACACTGATGTGGGAAGGGTGAACTCACCCTAAGTGTGTGTGGAGGAAGCCGGGTTCAACCTCTTCGACCAGCAGCTCGGTTGGGCAAATGGCACGAGGGGTGTGCTCTGTAGACCTGGGTCAGCTCCCAGATGCCCAGCATAAGAGGCACCCTGTGTTTGTTTCTGGAAGAAGGCGGGCTGAGGCCAAACCACCCTGAGAACAGAGGTGTGCCGTCCTTTCCTGCCCAGCGGGGCCATTTTTATTATTAAGTTCCACATGCATTCATAAGAGTTCTTACTCACATCTTTGTGATCTAATTCAGTTCACTGGCTCATGGTGAAAAGGATTGCGTGCTCCCACCTCCTTGCCACTTAAAGAGTAGACAAAGAAACGGGAAGAGAGCTGTAAACTCAAATCCTCGTGCCTCTGGGTGTAGGAAAGGACTGTTAATCAGCCAGTCGCAGGGATGCATTGGGATGCCTAACTAAAGACTACAATTCCCAGGGGCAAGCTGCTCTTAAGGATATATGGAAGTTCTACTTAACTACAGTTAAATGCTGACTGGGGCAGCACAGGGCCACTGCAGTACTTTAAAAAGGTGTTAATGACTCAACTAGGGTTGCCAGGTCGCTTACTGATTGCAGCGGGGGGGGGAGTAGGTCCCGTTTTGGGATACATGCACATGCGCATAGCGCGCACGCGCCACGATGGCCCCCCAAGCTTTAGAGGCGAGTGAGAAGACTCTTCAGAGTCTTCCTTAGTGGTCCTCCAACCAGGTACTGACCCTGCTTAGCTTTTGAGATCTGGTGAGAAGAGACCGGAGTCCCCAACCTTTTTTGAACCTGCAGGCACGTGTGGATTCTGACACAGGCTGGTGGACCCAATCACAAAATGACTGCCCCGGGAGGTGGAGCCAGGGCTTTTTTTCTGGGGGAATGTGCCAGAACGGAGTTCTGGAACCCCTTCAACAAAATTCTTTTTAAAAATGCTTAAAAGTGCATGAGTTTTCAATATACAAACTGAAAACTTCGTTTTCCTCTTGAGAGTTCCGGCACCTCCTTTTCAAAATTAAAAAAAAAGCCCTGGGTGGAGCCAATCACAAAATGGCTGCCCCAGAAGGCGGAGCTAACCACAGAATGTCAGGGAGTGGATTTATACCTAACTCTAATAGTAACCACTCCACATTTCAGGTAGAAGCACTGTTTAATAGGATGCCTTTAGATCTGCACAGCCAGTCCAAAGTCCTGCTGGGCAAATGCCCCACGTGGACCCTCCTGCTTTCCAAAAGCACCCGGTGGGCAGGCCCGTAACCAGGATTTTTTAAAAGTCGGGGCATTTAAACTTCTTAGGGGGCACCGGCCAATTGAATTAAAGGTAATTTAATTAAAGAAAGTGGGGCGCACTGCACTGTGCTGGTCTCTGCTCCAGCCACCGGCAAGTTAGAGTCCCCCTCCTGCTGCGAGCATCTAGTCCGCCTCCCTCCCCAGAGGCCATTGGCTGGAGCTTTCCCTCCCAGGAGGAGAAGGCCGTGACACCCTGGTGGAAGTGAAGGATTTTTGGGCCCCTGACCTTCTGCGGAAATTCCACGGCCATTTCCCGGGGAAACCGGGAGGTCTCCTGGCCGCTCCAGGAGGGGGTTGATTTAATTTTGAGGGGGCAGAATGTCAGCTGCCATGTTTCGCTTGTGTTCGTTCCTTCCTGACTGCGGCGTGAGTGCGCATGCTTGCTTGCTTGCTTAGCTCGCTTGCTGTAAACAGCTAACGGGAGGCGCTCTTGAGACCGTACGAACCGGCGCTGCCAGACTGGGTTATTTGAATAACCTTGAGGAGGAGGGAGGGCTTGCGTTCCACTGCTGGTGTGAATATTTCTGCTCTCATGGTGCACGGAGAGCCTCCCGTTCATGATGTAACCTCCCGCCGGGAGAATTCCCGCCCGCGCGCTTGAATTTCATTGGCTTAGCACATTGCAGCATCATAGTATATGTAGAGATGCTTCCGCCCCCATTGTCATTCCCAACAATGTACCTGTAGATCATAGCAACAGACCTGTAGTCTAATAAAGCATAACGATTCCCTGGAAACGTGTGTGAAGATTTACATGCTGTTGAACCTGACAGCTGGATGGGAAGTTGCGGGGCCTTGACAGGAAGTGGTCCTTGGCCCGAGGGACGCCCGTCTTGCCTTGACCAGGGCCAGGGCTTTTTCTGTCCTGGCCCCAGCCTGGTGGAACATGCTCCCTGTTGAGACCAGGGCCATGTGGGGTCTTCTTCAATCCTGCAGGGCCTGCAAGACGGAGCTCTTCCGCCAGGCCCTTGGCTGAGGTAGCGGGCGGCCATCTGCGCCCCCCCGAGATTGCTGTCACCAGTCTGTCACCTGTCTACTGGCCACCGAAAACTGGCCTTTAACCCATCATACCATCAGGCCAGAATTTTATAGCCAAGTTATGCTCTTCCAAGCTGTACCCACTGTTTTAATTGTTACCATGTTTTATTGTGTTTTAATGTTTAATGTTTTAAACTGAAATTGAATTTATTTCAACGGTGTCACCCGCCCTGAGCCCGCCCGCGGGATAAGCAGGACATAAATGCAAACAATAAATAATAAATAAATACATTTATTTTTTTATTTATTTCATTAGATTTTTACCCCGCCCTCCCAGCAAAGCCGGCTCAGGGCGGCTCACACAACAATGTACACAATACCATATAATAACACAATGCAGAATATAAAATCCAATAAAGCACAGATTTAAAACCATAGCAATACAACATATGAAAGTGCTAGCATGCTTCCTCGGCATCGGTCTGCTTCTTGATCTCCATCGGATGTCCCAGGCACTCAGGTCAGGCTATACTCGGAGGACCCCGGGGTCGCTCTCCAGTTGTGGGGCCTCGCCCCGAGATGCCCCCTGTAGCTACAGGCCCGTGGGTGGGCACCAGGAAAGGCGCTGGCAGGTGCCACGGTGCCTACAGGCATCGTGTTGGAGTCCCCTGGGATAGACAATGCCATACGATTCCACATTTCAGGTCTTCCAGTACTCCTGTAATAAATGGTATCTGTGGAGGCCAGGTTGTTAATGCTAAGAGAGAGAGACTCGGCATTTGTGCTAAACATACAGAGAGAGAGAGAGAGAGAGAGAGAAAGAGAGAGAGAGAGAGAAGACATTTTCAAAAGCAGATTTCTCCCTGGCACTGTGATTTTTTAAAAATTATTTGCTTTCTTTCCAAGGGATGAAGATGAACTCAGAAAATCGCTGTCAGAACTGGTTGATGATAAATTTGGTGCCGGTGCCAAGAAAGCGCCCAGGATAGTGGACGGAAGCAACCCTTTCCTGGACGTTCCCCAGGCCCAGAATGCCATCACCTACAAGCACGGCATCCTCACGCGGAAAACCCATGCCGACATGGACGGGAAGAGAAGTAGGTCACTCGTGTGGGGCCCAGGAGAGAAGGGTACCCTCCTGAGTCTGTCTTTTTTTTAATTTTTGTGGCTGATCTGAACATTGACTTTAAAAAAAATGAAAATACTGAGGGAGTTAACCTTCCATTCAGCCAATTCCTGTTCTCATAGAGGAGCTCAGTTATTTCTTGATGCAATTCTGCTTTGCTTCCAGAAAGGTTTTCCCAACGTTGTCTTGTTCTTGGTTTTGAGAGACTTCCCATAATACAGCAAACCACAACATAAGACGATGGAAAACAAAGTTTGAGTCCAAGGGCACCTTTAAGACCGACAAAGTTTTATTCTGGGTA